>NW_024871768.1:0-73718 GCF_019054845.1 Dipodomys spectabilis | reverse complement strand
TTATACCTCGTTCACTCCTGAGTCTCGTTGGTTGAGTGCTCTCATAGTAAGTACGGAGCCCTGGGTTTCATTCTTCAGTGCCACAAAACAGAAAACTCAGAAGTTCTCCTGTCTTTCAATCAATTAATTGCTATCCTTGAGCACAAACTTTTAGGGACAGTGTCTAAACTCTTTCTCAAGCCCCAAGTCTGATGCCAAAAAAGGTAGGATATTCTAACTGTAATTATAGAAGGACAGAACTTCAAAAACCTCATTACAGAGCAAGCTAGGAGTCTGGTGCTGACAGCTGCCACCTAACCTGACTTAGCCACATGTAAACCGTTGCAAACCAGCTCCACATGTTACCCATGTCATCCTGGCTTATGCCCGTCATCCTAGCTGCTTTAAAACCCAGTCAGGGGCTTTAAAACCCAGTCCTGGCAGGAAGTCTGAGGGACACCTTAAAATGTGGCTCCAAGTGGTAGAGCTTTGAGTTCAAGACCCATGGCTAACACGCCTCCCCAGAAAAACACCCCATTAAACCATTAGATATGAACTTGTATGGTTTGCAAATTTTTCCTCACAGAATGGTGATACTGATGAAAGCACTCTAATTCTAATGACAGCTTGTGGAATGGAGCTATGTGCTGAGTCCTCCATAGGGTGCTCTTTTCTGAGTCCTGCACAAGGTGCTATGTGCTGAGTCTTTCACAGGATGTAGTGTTCTGAGTCCTGCATTGGGTACTGGGTGCTGAGTCTTTCACAGGATGTTGTGTGCTGAGTGGTGCAAAGAGTGCCATGTGTTATGTCCTTAACCGGGTTCATTCTTACATCTTGTCTATGTAAGAGCTCCACAACTTAGATGATTATACAGACAAGAATATTGAGGCTCAGATAGGTCCCCATGTCAGGGACAAAATTATGTATTACTGAAGACTCGTGAGTTGTCTACAGCAGACAATGGTTTGGTTTGTTTTTCTCTTGGTAATGAACCTTGAACTCGGGGCTGAGGCACTGAACCTTACCTCTTGGGCTCATGGCTAGCACTGCACCACCTGGAACCATAGACCCTCTTGCAGCAGTGGCTATGGCCAAGGGGTCAGTACCTGAAGTCTGTCATCCTGCCTTCTCGGGAAGCTGAGTTCTAAAGATCTGGGTTCCAAACTATCCCAGACACAAAAGGTACCATGAGACTATTATTTCCAATTCACTACTAAGAACCTGAAGGAGAAGCTAGGTGCTTGAGCACATATCGGTTATCCTACCTACTCAGGAGGATGAGATGTGAGGATCATGGTTCAAAGCTAGCCTAGCCAGGAAAGTCCTTGAGAAACTTAGCTCCAATGAACCACCAGAAAACCGGAAATAGCTCTGTGGCTCAAGTGGTAGAGCACAAGACTTGAGCTGAAGAGGTCAGGGACAGCACATATATCAAGACTTCAACTCCTTCAATCGACAACAACCACAATAAAAAAAAAAGATATAAATAAACTAACAAAGCTGAAGTAGAGGGCTGGGAATGTGCCTTAGTGGTAGAATGCTTTGCATATATGGAATCTTGGGCTTCATTTCTTAGAACTGCGTCACTAGGGCAAAGCCTGTAGTAGCGCTGTGGCTCAAGTGGGAAAGGGATATCATTCTACAAGAGAAACTAGGTACAGTGCTCAGGTCCTGAGTTCAAGCTTCAGGACTCATGTATATGTGTGCACGCACACACACACCCACGTGCACACACACCATGGTGTGCACACACACACACACACACGCACACACACACTCATACACTCACAGACCAGAAGTGATGTTGTTACACAAAATGGTAAAGCACTGGGCTTCTGCACTGAGCTCATGGTCAGCACCCAGGCCCTGTGTTTAAACCCAAAACCTAGGGACCCAGGGTCCAACTAGGAGAAGAAAAATGTTTCAGAACCTGATGAGCTTCATCAGTCCTAGATGACAAGAAGCTTTGTGATATCCAATATGTACTTGGATTTCCCAAACTTCCGGAAACATAGGAGAGGCATCATAGGCCCAAAATTGCCTGCAATGAATCGGTTAATTATATGCCTTAGTTGTCTGCCTGAAGGACTCCTGAATTATATTGAGCACTGTAACTGAACACCAGAATATAGTCTCACAAAGGCAGGATAAGTGCACAGAACTTGGCCTGCCATGGGAGGTGTCACAAATGAAGGTCTCCTGTTAAAACAGAGCACTGTGGTGAGAGATATCTAAGGGTACAAAAAGGCCTTTTTCCCCTGACCTTCAGAGCCCGCCCACACTCATCCTCACTAACTGGACCAGATGGACTTGTTTGTTACCCAGCTGTACAGGAGTGAGGGCTTTTGTGTGCCTATCCAGAAAATGAGAAAGACTTCCTCCAGCAGGCCTGTGATGCAGAGAAACCCTCAGTTTACACTGTGAACAGTGAGGAGAGTCCCGGAACATGCACGATCTTGAAAGATGTCTCTCTGTTATGAACTCATTGTACTGGATACAAATTTCCTAGGTTGGTGCCATTCATCATAGCTACTTCAGAATTTCACCTATAAGAGTACAGGCTTTTTTTGAGGGGGCAGGTCCTGGGGTGGATATATGAGCCTATGCATGGTCCTTGAGCTCCTTTTGCTCCAGGGTACTGCATTAAGCTTGAGTCACAGCCCCACTTCTGGGTATTTCTGTGATCTCTTAGAAATAACTGTGTCATGGACTTTCCTACACTGGCTGGATTCAAACTAAGTTTCTCTACATCTCAGCCTCCTGAGGATCTGGGATTACAGACAGCAGCCACTGGCACCTTATTTCTTCTCTTCTTCATTTTTTAATCTGGACAGTCTGACTTCTTATCAGGGTCATTCCCAAGGTTTTAATTTATTAGTAATCTACCCAATGTTCTTTATAGCTGCTTTCCCTGAGAAGGATTTTCTCTCCTCATCTTCCCCTCTGATCACAGGCTTGAGGCCAAAAGTGAGAAATGAGTGTCACAGAATTTGGGAGCAAATATCCACAGTACATGCCAGTTCTGTCACTTAGCTTTGAGCTGCTGTGCGTTTACTGTCTCAGGATATGAGAACTGAAAGCTGGAACGATCCTCATACAGTCTGCATTGCTCTTTTTGCCTATAAAATGATCTAATAATTATGAGTGTTTTATGTCTCCAATGTTAAGTGTCTAGAACACACTAGTATCATCTTCATGTGAAGAGTTAAAGTTTTGACGCAGTGACCGCTTGTTGCTTGTTTCTAGCAGAGCAACATGTGGTGGTAATCCGAAAACCTGGTTGGTTGTGTGCCTTTATAAAACCTGCAAATCTTTAGCTCGGGTTCTCCTCCTAGGCTCTGCTGTGTTGTAGTGTAGGATGATACCCGAGCTGCAGCCCATTTAAATAAAACCTTAAAACAGATGTAAAGTTTGACTCTGGATGGTCTTCTTGGTGGGGATCCTGCGACCTGGGTATAACATATTAGTGGGGGCTCATCCGGGATCCCTCCAAAGACCTCCAAGATCTCAGACTCCAAAAGTAAAACAGAGCTGTCTTTGTTAATTTGTCTTGTCCTCTCTTTTGTCTGTTTTACTTTCATTTTCCTTTGTGAGGATGGCCAAACTGATTCGTAAAGGCTTGTTGAAGCAGACACGCTTGCATCACAACCCTGGAGGATCTGGGAGATGTCCAAGATCCTCTTGTGGGCCAGGGGTCCTTAGAACCCCACTGTGTGGGGCAGGGGAGGGGCGGTCCTTGGAACACTGCCATGAGAATTGCGGGGCGGAGGTCGGTTCAGTTTTGGGCCGGAACTGACCAAGAGGGCCTCCTAACAGAGGCCCAAGTTCTCCACTGTGGCTCTGCTCCTTCTGCTGTGGGGCGTGGTTGTGGAACCCCACCGTGACTGTAGTCAGTGGACCAATTTGTGAGATCTCTACTTTGTAAGCTTTTTTTTTGTAACTGTCAGTCCTTGGTGTGTTTTGTTTGCAATGTTTATTGTTTTTTGGACTGTGCATCTGATCGGACTGGAAACCATAGGCACCACTCCATCTAGTCCCCTAGACTTACAAAAAGAAACTGAGACAGAGGGAAAGAAAAGGTACCCCCAGATTTTTCAGGGAGTTAAGTTGGAAGAAGAAATGTTTCCTCCCCCATACTCTCTTTCCAGGTTCCTTTTTCAGAACCTGAGAATGATCAAGAGGAGGAGGGAGCTATAGAACACTCGGCACCTGCCCCTAAAGTTTCTGAGGGGCCAGTCACTCGACGATGCCATGAGATCAACCCCCTTTCTAATAAAGTTGTTTTTCCCTTACCCGCCATAGGTCCTGTGGATGCGGATGGTCAACAGCAATTCCAATATTGGCCATTTTCTACCAGTGATCTATACAATTGGCACACCCAAAATGCCCCCTTTTCTGAGAAACCCCAGGATTTAATTTGTTTGCTTGAAATTATTCTCTTTACTCATAGCCCACTTGGGATGATTTTAGTCAGCTTTTACAGGTGCTTTTTACCACCGAAGAGAGAGACTGTAACTAAGAGGCAGCCCAGAAACATATCCCTGGCCCCACAGCAGCACCTATCACGGATCCTGCCCTGATCACTGCCTATTTTCCTGAGATGTGACCAACATGGAACTGCAATACAGTTGAAAATAGGGAGCAACTCCTCGTCTATCACCAGGCTCTGTTGACAGGTCTCAAGGCAGCGGAATACCAACCTACTAATATGGCCAAAGTTTGTGATATTAGACAGGGAGGAAGTGAAAATCCGGCAGCATATCTTGAGCAGCTCATGGAATCTTTTAATCAATATAGCCAAATGATCTTGAGACCCAGGAGTTGGCTCAGATGATTATGTTCGCCTTTAAAAATCAAGCTGCTAAGACATAAAGCAAAAGTTGCAAGCTCTATACAGACTTGTTGAAAAGTCTATTAGGGATCTAGTAGCTGTGGCAGAAAAGGTTTACAATAAGAGAGAGAGAGACAGAGTAGCAAAGACAGGAAAGGAAGGACAGAGAACGTGAAATTAAGTGTGAAAAGATTGACCAGGCCAAAGAAAAGAGGTCAGACTTGTTGGACTCGCCACTATGGCATGCCGAGCATACCTGGTTCACAGATGGCAGCAATTTCATTTGAGATGGAAAAAGGTACGCTGGTGCAGCAGTCACCACAGACACTGAGATAGTGTGAGCAATAGCACTCCCCCAGGGAACGTCTGCACAAAGAGTAGAACTAGTGGTACTAACAAAAGCCCTACAGAAGGGAAAAGGGAAGCCACTAAACATTTACACAGATCCTCAGTATGCTTTTGCCACTGTGCATTTCCATGGAGCCATTTAGCAAGAGAGGGGTCTGTTGACAGCTGAGGGAAAGGCTATTAAAAACGAACAAGAAATTTTAAGCCTCATTCGGGCCTTATGGGAACCAGCAAATATTGCCATTATGCACTGTCCTGGCCATCAAAAGGTAACTGTTTCAAAGGAAATAAGTTGGCCGTTCAGGCAGCTAAGGAGGTGGACCTCCAGCCCAGAGCACAAGTAGACCCAGGGCCACAAGCTTTGCCTCCTGAGCCTCAGAACTCCCAAGAAGACTTGGAGTGGATAAAGAAAATTTCCATGGCCTATAAACCCCCAAACAGAGAAAGAAATAAAGACTGGTGGAAAACTGGTGAGGGGAAACTTATCTTACCACAAAGATTGGGCAAGAGGATTCTTATGAGAATCCATCGGGTCTCTCACATGGGAACCCGATGAATGAAGGACTCAGAAATAAAAATCAGGCAAGGAAATCAACTCATTGAGGACATTGTTAACAAATTTAAAGCCTGTCAGCTGACCAATGCCCCTAATCAACTGGTTACCAAATGAGCTCCCTCCATGGAGATAGGCCAGGTGTATATTGGGAAGTAGTCTTCACAGAAATTAAAACTGGAAAATTTGGATATAAATATTTGCTAGTTTCTGTAGACACCTTTTCAGGAGAGGTTAAATCCTACCCAACAAAGCATGAAACTGGGAACGTCATATCTAAGAACATCCTGGAAGAAATCCTACCCAGGTATGGCTTCCCATCCACAATTGGGTAGGGCAATGGACCGGCCTTTGTCTCAAAAGTAAGTCAGGGAATAGCCGCGGCACTGGGGACGGATTGGAAATTGCACTGTGCTTATAGACCCCAGAGTTCAGGGCAGGTAGAAAGAATGAATTGGAATCTAAAAGAGACCTTAACCAAATTGGCCTTGGAGACTGCCCCAGACTGGCTATCGCTGCTTCCTTTTGCCCTGTTTAGAATAAGAAATTCACCCTATCAGCTTGGCTTTACTCCTTTTGAAATAATGTATGGACACCCTCCACCCATTATCCCTAGCCTTCAGAATGAATTGTTTGCTGATTTGTATGATATTGAATTTCTGTGCAAGCTTGACTATTTACAGCTTGTGCATAAGACGATGTGGCCCCAGCTTAGAGCATTATATGATTCTGCTTCTATTCCTACCCCCCATTTGTTTAAACCAGGGGACTGGGTGTTTGTTCCAGGGCACAACCTGAGATCTCTGCAACCACTGTGGAAGGGACCTTACATGGTGCTACTGGCTACACCTACTGCCCTTAAGGTGGATGGCATTTCTGCTTGGATCCACAGCTCCCACCCCAGAATGGCTGACCCTTTTGTCCTGTACAACCACAGAGAACATGGCAAGTTTCCAAGCATCCTACCCAACCACTCTGCATACACCTCAAAAAATAAAAATGAACTGATTGTTATTGGTATTGTTGTTTAATAGTATGGCTAAGGTCAGTTAGGGACCGTACCTGTTCATGATCAAGAGCTGTTGGAGTTTAGTTTGAGACTAGAGCCACAAGATTGTGTCTCAGGACCATAAGTCAAGGGGGAGGGGAATGAAGGGTTAAAGTTTTGAGCCACTGACCACTTGTTGCTTATTTCTAGCAGAGCAACACATGGTGGTAATCCAAACACCTGGTTGGTTGGTTCTCCTCCTAGGTGCTGCTGTGTCGGAGTGTAGGACAAGGCCCGAGCTGCAGCCCATTTAAATAAAACCGTAAAACAGCTGTAAGTCTGACTCTTGGTGGTCTTTTTGGTGGGGGTCCTGCCACTGGGGTATAACCATGTTTCCATTTTTCCCTAGTACTCCTCGAGATTTAGACTACGGGTTTGTGTGGAGGTGCTCCTCTGTGAATCCCTGAGGAAACCATTTGAAGCCTCCTCAGGAGAACGCCATTCAAGCCAGCCGAGGAGGAGAGGCTCTGAGACTATTTTCTCCAATAAACCACCAGAGACCCAGAAGTGGAGCAGTGGCCCAAAGGGTAGAGCTCCAGCTTTGAGAGAGAAAACTGAGCAGGAGAGATAATCCAGACCAGGCAGGAAAGCCTGGGAATTGCTTATGTCCAATTAACTACCAGCTGGTGGGAAGTGGAGCTGTGTTGGTGGTAGAGCCTCAGCCTTGAGCAAAGCAACTTAGGAACACATCGGGCCCTGAGTTTAAGCCCTGGGATGGCCACAAAAAAGTTCAAAAAGAGAAGGCCAAGTTTATGTATCAGTGCCCTACCTAATTATGTGTGTATGTATATTACCTCTCATAGTGCAAACTCTGCTTTTATTTGCTGGTGTATTTTTCAGATATGCTAGTTGTGCACACTGCATCATTCTCTTCATTTCAGGCCCATTGCTTTTCTCTTCCAGGATTCTAGGCCTGTGTCTTTATATGATGCACACTGAAGCTCTCATCAGCCTTTATTTACATATTATTATGAGGGCAATGCAGGAACAATCACAAATCAGGCAGGGGAAGAGAAGATCAGGTTTCTTAGACGTAACTGGTATTCAGAAAATTAAATTTGAATACATAAAATGGTAGCATACTTATGTAAAAACTACCAATAAGAAAAAAATGAAAGGGCTGGGAATATGGATTAATGAGAGAGTGCTTGCCTAGCATGCAAGAAGTCCTGGGTTCGATTCATCAGGCACCCGTACACAGACAAAGCCAGAATATGTGCTGTGGCTCAAGTAGCAGAATGCTAGAGACAGTGCCCAGGCCTTGAGTTCAACCCAACCATTGACAACGAGATAGCTACCTGGGTAGGAAGGTAGGTAGATAGATAGATAGAAGAGAGAGAGAGAGAGAGAGAGAGAGAGAGAGAGAGAGAGAGAGAGAGAGAGAGAGAGAGAGAGAGAGAGAGAGAGGAGAGGGAGAGAAAGAAAGGAGAAAGGAAGGAAGGAAGGAAGGAAGGAAGGAAGGGAGAAAGTTGATAGATGAATCTGTTTTTGATGTCAGAAGGGAAGAAGGAAACTCTTCCCAGTCATGAGGCTTTCTGCAGTGTGCCAGGACACCAGCATCGCCTTCACACAAATGCAGAGCAGGACGACTGTCTCTGTCCCACTTCTCAGGCATCCAAGAGCCCCAGAGTCAAGAGAGCAGAGCCAGGTTCTAACTCAGATGCTTGGAGACAGAAGAGAAATGGCCCTGTCCCTCCTTGGGGATTTGCATTAAAAATGTGGACAATGAAGTAAGGAGAATAGACTGGCAGAGATAGAAGGGCATTCAAACCTGATAAATGGAGAGTCAAAAACTCACTCCCTAAGACCAGATAGCAGGGTTTTGCTACTCTGTTCTTACACACTCCCCCACTAAACTGGCTCTGTATTGGTAACCTAAATATAGCCTGAGGCTCCCTTCACCTGAGGGAGGAAGATTAGTCATCATTTGAAGAAACTGAGAAAAGCCTGACCCTGGTGTAACTAACAAATGTTTCAGGTTTCCCCCATTGCTGGCTGTGCCTGGAATGAATGAAGTGGTTTTGCAGCTCACTGCCCTGTTGAGTGTGTACATTCTGCCTCTTAATGCTGCAGGCCTAGTTCTCTGCACCTAGCCTGGCTTTTGAAACTGTTTTCTGTCCTTCAAAAACAGTGTTACACTGGAGTTCTTCCTGCTAACAGAGCTAGGGCTTGGATCCTGAGAATTTCATTTGAACCCAGGATGGGTCAATAATATTTCTTTCCTTCTTCTGTACCTCAAGAACACCAAGAACATTTAGAGTGCAAGTAACTTCTAATCACTAAAGGAAACACAGGAATTTCTTGAGCATCTGACGTTTCAGAACAGGAAGTCAGAATGTCCTAGACTTCCTTGCCTTGGCTGGTTTCACCCTGTGATAGAGACCTCAGCCTCCTGAGTTAGGGTGATGAGCTATTCGTTCATTGCTAGGGTCAGAACTGTAATGACATTGACAATAAAAGTCAACTGCTTATGACAAAGGGCTTAGGGAGCATATTAAGCCTTTCAACAATGGGCCGTTCAGAACCCTGTAGGACACAAGTTTATAATAATAGAATCTGAAAGGCAAGGCTTACGGATGTGCTACACTTGAACTTTGAGGTCTGACTCCAATTCTGGTTTACATCGGCATTCATTTTCCAAAAAATATTCTCATAAATAGCAAATAGGAAAATTACTTTGATTATCCCTCGCTCTTTTCCAGTTGTGTGTCTCAAACTGAAGCCTGGGCACTGTCCCTTAACCCCTCAACTCAAGGCAAACACTCTACCACTTGACCCACAGTGCCACATGGGGTTTTTTGATGGTTCATTGGAGGTAAGAGTCCAACAGGCTTTCCTTCCCTAGGCTGTCTTCAAAATGCTATCTTCAGATCTAAGCCTCCTGAGAAAGTAGGTTTCCATAGCCACTGGAATCTGGTGTATTGTTTTTGCCAGACCTGGGGCGTGAAATTAGGGCCTGGGTACTATCTTTGAGTTTCTTTTTATCAAGGATAGCACTCTACCACTTGAGCCACACCACAGCTTCTGGCTTTTTCTGAGTATGTGGCACTGAGGATTCAAACCATAGCTTTCATGCATGCTGAGCAAGCTCTCTACCACTAAGCCACATTCCCAGCCCTAACATTATGATTTTATCCCTCAACTTGCCTATTCACAAGAATAGGCTTCTGAGTATAAATCATATAAAAAAATCCCTATAGGCAGTTGTCCAAAGATAAATAAGACAAAGCTCATACTGGGGACAGAATCTAACCATGTGATGACTTGACAAATGCCTCCATTTAATTATGTTTCAACATTTAATAAAGTATTAATGAAAATGAGTCAATGTACTGAATTATTGTGTATAATTTTATAATATATGGACACAACATAATAAATATTATGTGTATAATAATACTAAATACAATAAACAATAAAATGAATAAAATAAAAATTAAATACAAAATCAATAATAATAATCATAATATGAAATAAACATACATATGTAGCTATATATCTTATATTACACATATATACAAATATTTTCTCTATTGCAGGGCCTTAAGTCATGCCCTGGGAACTCTAGCTTGAAAATCTTTTCCTCAAAGACAGGCAGCTTAGCCTTCACCCAAGGTCCAAAAGAGTTACTTGGACAGTGAGCTCAAATCCCAGCAATGGCAGAAATACTGGCACCAGTTCCAAGACTGTGACTTAACATTTGTAATAGAAACAGTTATGTTTATTCAGTTCCATACTGAACACTGAAAAAAATCAGTGTATAATTTTGTACAGCTATTCAGACATCCATCCCTTACCACCAAACTGCTTCTTGAGGAGTACATAATTTTTTGTACATTTTTTACTGTAAAAATGTTGTACAGAGGGGTCACAGTTACATGAGCAAAGTAATGAGTACATTTCCTATTGAACATTGTTGCCTCCTCGTTTGTTTTTCCCCTATCATCCCTTCCCTCCCATCTTCATAACTAACTTCCCTGCTGAGGGCAGTGACTTATTTATTTTTGGCATGGCATGGGATTTGAACTCAAGTATTGGCAACTCTGCACCTTCTGTCACATTGCTATGGATTCATCAAGGCTCTGAGTTCAAGTCCCAGGCTAGAAAAGAAAACTGGCAGAAATTCCAACCAAGGAGCTTTATTATTTCAATTTAGTTAGTTAATTAATGAATTAATTAGTTCATTAATTTTGCCAACCACGGGGCTTGAACTCAGGTCATGGCAACTCTGACTCAGCTGCACTCTCCCTAGGCTGGGGTGCAGCCTAGGGACCCAAAGCTGATCCTGGGACCCTAGGCCCAGTGGGCTTGCAGGAAGAAAAAAAAAGCAGAACAGCACAAAAAGTGGGGAGCTGTAGAGGGCTCAGGGTTTTACAATTTTTTCTGTGCATGGTGACCATCCTGGGTCTGAATGACATGGTTTCAAAGTGGACCTGGCTTGCCATTGCAGATGGCTGGCAGGTTATCAGGGAAGCCATAAGCCAACATATCAACATAGGCCCTGGGTTCAAATCCTAATCCTTACACTTACCAATGGCAGGAGATCACAAGAGACTCGTTCCTATGCATAAGAATACAGATTGAAAGAGTAGTACATGCATCTGTCTAGTCTAAAATTGGATGCAATAATCCTAGCATGCTGATTAACCTTAATTAATAGTTTATTAAGCATGAAAAGAATAATATTGTTTCAATGGAGATATATAAATACCTAAGAGTTGGTAGGAACGTAGTAGATGTCATCCAGTCATAGATAAACAGCTCTGGAACTCTTTAACAATATATATTTATTTGTATACCACCCTCTGCCTATCCATGTATTGCTGTTTTGGCCAAACTTGGGGCTTGATCTCAGTGCCTGGGAACCACATGACAGCTTCATTGGCTAGAGGCTTCTGTGCCCACACTCACCCCATCATGAATTGGGCCTGCTAGGACCTGAGTTCAGATCCCAAAACTGCCAAAAATTTAATCTTTGAGTTAAAAGCCGAGTGTGACACATGTTTTCCTTTTCTGGGAGAGTCTAGGATGTCAGGCATGATGGAGAACACATCTACAAATCTAGATGTTATGTGATTTGATGTAAACAATGTAATAAATGGTATAGGTATCACCAAAGTCAATAAAATAAATCATAAATAAATGAATAAACAAAGAAATAACATGAATAACCACACTAAATGTGATATGGACTGAACATCTGTATGGAAGTGTAAATCCTATCACACCAAACAAGGTATCTACTGAACATCTGTATAGAGGTATAAATCCTATCTTTAAAATATATATAAGGAGTATGTTTTCCATGCCTGAGGCTTGAATTCAGCCCACCCCAATGAGAAAGCAATGGCGGGAAATCCTGAGATAATGGTTTCTGGAACAGGAAAAGTCATGGAATGTGATTGATCTCATTGAATGAGTAGTTCATGCATGAAGTGACTAGGAAATGATAGGCAAGACTCATGGGGCATCGCTTATTTGTAAAGCAGTGCTGATTAAGCATGACAATAATCATCACAGTCATGAAATGAAGACATCTGGAAAGATCCAAGAATCAGTAGACACATGGTAGATTGGATTCCATCACAGGTTATCGTCTCTCCTACTCTATACAAATGTCTACTTATTTGCATACTACTTTCAACTTATGAATGGATGACTGCTGTGTGCCCTTCCCCCACACCTCCACCTGTGAGTCCAACTCAGGTTCTGGGAACGGCCTTACTCCTTAGTGGCTCAGAGGCTGGTATGCTCACATGGACCCATTCGTCAATGGGGTCTGCTGGTCCCCGAGTTAAGATCCCAGCAGTGCCAAAATATTCATCTTGATGTCAGAAGCCAATTGTTGCACCTGTGTTCCTTTCCTGTGCAAGTCCTGGGTCTCAGCTAGGATGAAGAATGCATGGGCCACACTGTGGCCATGGGAATAGGTTGTTATCCTGTGAGGCCAGTTATACCTGTCATCATATACTGAAGAAAATACACAATACATCCATGAATAGCATACAAAATAAAATGACTACACTAAATGCACAATGCAGTCCACACACGGATTTGAATATACATCCCATGTTTAAATGATGCATTCAGGACAATTGTGGCCTCCCTGGTGCTTGATCTCTGTTCCTGGGAACCGACCAGCTCTTTAGTGGGTCACAATCTGGTGTGATCATGTGGACCCATTGGGCAGTTGGGCCTTCTAGGCCCAAAGTTCAAATCCCAGCACTGCCAAAATTTACCCTGATGTGAGAAGCCAGTCATTGCTCCAGTTTTCTTGTGCTGTGCAAGTCCTGCGTCTTAGCTAGGATGGAGAATGCATAGGCAACTCTCTACTCATGTGAATAGGTTGTCATCCAGGTCACCACAGTTATATCTGTCATCCTATACTCAAGAAAATACACAATACATCAATGAATAAGACAAAAAATAAAGAGAATGACTACACAGAATGCAAGATGCTGCCCATCCATGTATGGAAATATAGATCCTGTGTTTAAATGATGAATTTATGACTATATTGGCCCCCACCAGGGCTTCATTTCAGGTCCTAGGAACTGCCTACCTCCTTAGTGCCTCACAGGTTGGTGTGTTCACCATGACCCATTCACCAATTGGGCCTGCTAGGCCTTGAGTTCAAATCCCAGCACTGCCAAAAGATTCATCTGGATTTGAGAAGCCAATCGATCCACCTGTTTTCCTCTCCTGTGAAAGTCCTGGGTCTCAGCGAGGATGGAGTATTCTACATAGACAACTCTATAGACATTCGAATAGGTTGTTATCCATGTCAGCATAGTTATATCTATCACCATACTCAATAAAATACACAATACATCCATGAATAAGACACAAAATAGAAAGAATAACTACACTGAATGCAAGATGCATACCACACTTGTAGGTAAAGGGAGATCCTATGTTTAAAAAAGTCGTGCTTGTTATTTTGTCCACTGCTGGGGCTTCAAATCAGGCCTTGATCCAGACCTGACATTCTAGTCTTCAAGGATGATGAGATTTCCCTTACCCCAAAGTGCAACAATGCTACCCAGACCTCAGTTCAAATCCCAGCACTGACAAAAGATTCATTCTCTTGTCAGAAGCCAGTCGTTGAACATGTTTTCCTCTCCTGTGTAAGTCCTGGTCTTCCACTAGGATGTAGAATGCATAGGCAACCCTATAACTATAGGAACAGGTTGTCATCCATGTCAGCACAGTTTTACCTGTCACCATACTGAGTAAAATACACAACAACTCCATGAATTAGACACAAATTAAGGAGAAGTGCACCGAATGCAAGATGCTGTCCACACATGTACGTAAATATAGATCCTATGCTTAAATTATGAATTTATGACTATCTGGACCTTCCTGGGACTCAATGTCAAGTCCTGGGAATTGCCTATCTCCTTCGTTGCTCACAGGCTGGTGTCCTCACCTTGACCCTTTTCTCAATTGGGCCTGATAGGCTCTGAGTTCAAATACCAACACTGCCAAAAGATGAATCCTGATGTGAGAAGCCCATCGATTCACCTTTTTTCCTGTCCTGTGAAAGTCCTGGGTCTCAGCTTGGATGGAGAATGCATAGGAAACCCTATAGCCAGGGCAATAGGTTGTTATATCTGTTACCTTACTCAGTAAAATACACAATACTTACATAAGACAGAAAAGCAGGACAAAAAGTACTCCAAAGGCAAGATGCTGTCCATACATATATGTAAATATAGATCCTATGTTTAAATTATTAATTCATGACTATCATAGCACATCCTGGGGATCAATGTCAGATCCTGGGAATGGCCTAACTCCGTTGTTGCTCACAGGCTGCTGTTATCACCTTGAACTATTCACCAATTGGTCCTGCTAAGCCCTAAGTTCAGATTCCAGCACTCCCAACAATTGGATCATGCAGTAAGAAGCCAAGTGTTAAACTTTTTTTTCCTTTTCTCTCAGTGTCCTGGTGTCAGGCATGATGGAGAACACATCTACAAATTTAGATTACATGTAATAGGATGTCATCAATGTAATAAAGGGAATGGGTGTCATCATAGTAAAATCAATGGTAAATAAATGAATAAAACAAAAAGTACAAGGAACAACCACACCAAACGTGTATGGACTGAACATCCATAGGTAAGTACAAATTCTGTATTTACAATGTATATAAATAGTATGTTTTCCAAGGCTGGGGCTTAAATTTTGGCTTAGAGTACAGGCCTGACTTTCTTATGTTCAAGTACAGTGAGCTTCCACTTCTTCCACAGTGCTGCAGATTTACCCAGAGTTCAAATCCAAAGCCTGGCAGAATAAAGGGGGTGAATTGCAAGCCAGGGAGCTAATCTCTTTCAATTATTTTTTGCTCAGCAGGGAGCTTGAACTCAGGTTTTAACTCTGCCTCAGCTTCGATCACCTTATGTTGAGGTGCGGCCACTGGACCCACAGTAGATCCTGTGATCCTAGACCCCCAGGCCTTTTGTGGCAAAAATGTACAGAAAAAAATGCAGCGAGATGGCCTTTTTATGTTTTCTTCCTTTGCACGGTGACCCTCCTGGGTCTGAATGACACTGTTGCAAAGGCACTTCACCTTGCATTGCTGAAGGTTGTCAGACTATTGAAGAAGTCATAGGTCCACATGGCAATGTAGGCCTTGATTTCGAATCCCAGTCCTGACACCAATCAATGGCAGAAGATACTAAGAGACTCGTTCCCATCCATGGGAATAACAAGGTAATATTATCAATGTCACAGTTGAATGAGTTGATGGTGTATGATGCTCCTATAAAATTAGACAGCATCATTTCAGGAGACTGATTTTATTTAATATTTATGAAGCGTTAAAAGAATACTGTTACAGAATGCAATAATTTCAGGATATTGATTGATTTACTTAATAGTTTGTTAAGAATGCAAACAATAACATTAATTACATGGAGGCATTATAAATACCTAAGAATTGGTAGGAGTGTAGCCTATATAACTGAATAATGTATAGACATCTCTGACACTCTATAACGATATATATTTATTTGTGTACTACCATCTGCACGTCAATCTGTTCTTATTTTGTCAACCGCTGGGGCTCGATCTCAGGTACTTGGAACTGCCTGTCAGCTCAATTTGCCCCAGGATGGCAGGCTGACACTCACCCATTCATGAATTGGGCCTTGTAGGCTGTGATTTCAGATGCCAGCACTCCCAAAAAATGAATCGTGTAGTAAGAAGCTGATGATGACACATGTTTTCCATTTCTGTGAAAGTTCTGGGTGTCAGGAAGGATGTGCAATACATATGCAAACCTTTATCCTATGTAATCAATGTAACCACTGTTCTATGTGTCATAATAGTCAATAAAATGAGTAGTCAATACATGAATAAAACAAAAAATAAAATAAATAACTACACTGAATGCAATATGGAATCAACATATGTATATAAATCATATATTTAAAATGTGCACAAATAGGATGTTTTCTACTGGTGGGCATCGATTTCAGGCCTAAGGAACAGACTTGAATTTCTTGAATTCAAGGAGGCAAGCTTCCCCTTCCCACACAGTGCAACAGCAGGGTTACCTAGACCATGAGTTCAAATCCCAGTCCTGGCAGAAAAAAATTGGAATCTCCATGCTATGTGATGCCCAATTCGTAGGTATTTCATTTGGCCTCCATTTAATGAATGTGATTGTTTAAATGCTTCATAAAGTATTAATTAATACTGACCAGTGTCTTATAATGTAATTGTGTATAATTTTAGCCTCAAGTGATTCAAGTACTGCCCATTTAATCATGACATACATCACATTTCTTTGGTAATCACATGAATAGGAATGAGTTCCATAGGATCTCCTGCCATTTGTTGGTGGCAGGACCAGGATTCAAACTGTGGGCTCCAGCTCCTACCACTTAAACCTGAGGACAGGTAACTCACAGGTCTGTCCAGGAACATCAGCAAAACCAATTATTAGCCAGGCATCAGTGGCTCCCAGCAGTCTTCCTTAAAACTTACAAGGCTGTGAATGGAGGATCATGGTCAAAGTCACCCTAGGCAGGAAAGTCCTGTCTAACTTGTGCCAACAAAGCCAGAAGTAAAGCAGTGTGGTTCCAGAGGTCGAGAGCTAGACTTGATCAAAAGCAATTCACAGATTGTGCCCAGATCCTGAGTTCAAGGTCTGGGAACAAACAGACATACAAAACAATCTGTGCAGTCATCAGGCTAAAGCAGGTCACTCTCTTGTCCCCAACTGGATTGGACAGAGTTCCCTGGGAAAGGGGCTGCCATCATTTTGACTCCGCCCATTCTGCCTACATCACAGGATTCCAGCCACACCCCCATTGTTTCATGGTTCTTTCTGACCAATGGGATACAAGAATTGTGGCCACGCCCACATTCCATGTTGCCAAGTAGCACCTTGATTCCCTCCGTTTGTTAACATCATTACCAGCAGTTGAGGAAGGTAGAGGTGGCTGAGTGGTGAGCAAGAGACTTGAGGCCTAGGAGGAGAGGCCTTCCTCAGGCCCACCATGTACCTGCCTGAGCCCCGGCCCTCTCCCCCCCTTCACATGGAGCAGCATTTCAAACCTGGTGTTGAGGGCTCAGACCCATGGTTTCCTCAGGCAATGGTACAATGGTGTGCCACGAACCAGCTTAGGGCCCTGAACTGATCCTGGCTCCCCTGTCCTCTGCTTAGGGCTTGAGTGTCTGTCATGCCTCTGCCATTGCTGCTTGCCCCCCCTGGAGCAGCTGCCAATAGCTTCTGCCAGCAACACATGTGAGTGGCTGCCACACAGCCCCGCACCCTGCGACCCCATATCCCCTCCCCTCCAACCTGGACCCTGCCTCCCCTGTGCCCCACAGTCTGGCCCAGGCCCTGGCACAAATGTTCCCCAGGGGTGGGGGTGGGTGTTGACCCGAGGATCCCACCCCCATCCCCAGCGGCTAGTGTCCCAGGAAACGGGGAGATGCAGGATGGGGTGAGGAGTGGGCGCCACAGATCCCCTGGCCTGGAGCAGTGGGAGCCACACAGCCATACATCGGCACACTTCCTCTCCCTGGTGGGAACCCGGTGGCTTTAGTCAGAGGTGTGGAGCAGCATGTCTACACCTGCCTTCTGGGGTCTTTTCCTTTTTTTCTGGGGATGGGAGGTTTTGAATGCAGAAGCTAGAAACCCTTGCTGTGTGAGCCCTTGTCTTCTGTGTTTAGCCAACCTTTCACCTGAAGACAGCCAGAGAGAGACAGAGAAAGACAGACAGAGAGACAGATCATCTTTTTCTTTGTACAGCCTGACTGTGCTCAGGTGAGTGATCAGTTGGCAAATTGCAGGTGTTGCATGGATGAGTCATCTGTCACCGGTCTGGATGTGTGTGTGTGTGTGTGTGTGTGTGTGTGTGTGTGTGTGTGTGTGTGTGTGTGTGTGTGTGTGTGTGTGTGTAGAAGTGGGTTGTAACAAGGAGGCTGAATGCTTTGGTAACTTCTACCTGCTACCTGCTATCTATGTATGGGCTTCACAGCTGAGGTCTGGGGGCCTGGAAGGGTGAGAGGCTTGAAGGGGACACAGCACTGTAAAATTACAAGAACAAGGGATCTGTGTGCAATGGAGCTGTGTACTCCCTTGGGCCTGGATGGTGGCAGTGGGAGCTTGGGAGGACCTGGGAGTGCGGCCTGCAGGGGATGGCTTCCCAAGGGGACAGAGAATATGACCAACACTTAGTAAGGCTATGAGTTCTGCCAGTATGGAGCACAACAGCATAGGTCAGACTCTGGGTCTTCTCATCATGACGCCTGATGGGCAAGGCCAACCCTATTTTAAATCTTGAGCTGTGATCTTCAGATCTCAGCCTCCTGAGTACCTAGGATTATAGGCATGAGCCTCTGGCACTGGAACTCTCGTTCTTTTTGCTATATTAGGGTTTGACCTCAAGGCCTTAAGCTTGCCAGTCAGATCTTCTACCATGCAAGTCAAGCTTTTTTGTCTTGGGCATTTCTGAGATGAAGAATTAATATATGCTCAGCCTGGGCTGGATCATGGTCCTCCTATCTGTAACAGGCATGAGCCACCAGGCCCGGTCTTCTGTAGTTTGAATGGTAGACATGTAGCACCATGCTCAGTCATTGGTTTAGATGGATTGTCCCAAACTCAGTCCACGGCAGCCGATTCTTGACCAGAGGTGAAGCTCTGGGTTGGGCCTCAACCATTGTACTTTAATCTACTCATGGGACAGTTGTAAGGAAACAAAGGATGAATACAGAGGGATCTCTGCAGCAGGGGCAGGCACAGAGGGAGGGTCCATCTGATACTGTTCTTGGCAATTCTGTGAGCATATGAAAGGAAGATACCCGGAAAGATCTCAGATGGTGTGTGTAATTAATGGTGCAACAGGTATGGGATTATTGCCTATCTCCATGAGTAACCGGATTCTTCACTTTGTTCAGTTTTGAAGCTGGGGAAACTGAGGCACAGAGAAGCCGGGTGACCTACTAATGACGCCCAGCTGACAGGAAGCTCAGCCTGAGTTCTCTGCTATGCTCCCTAGGACAATGGGTGCTATTCAGTCCACTTCTTGTGGTGAGAAGTCCACTTCTTTTCAGTCATGGGGCTTCAACTTTGGGCCTGGGGCAGCTCCCCGAGCTACTCAGCTAAAAGCTAGCACTCTACCACTTTAGTCACAGCACCACTTCCAGTTTTCTGGTGGTTCTTTGGAGATAAGAGTCTCACAATGGTTTATGCCTGGGCTGGCTATAAACCATCATCTTCATATCTCAGCCTCCATTGTACTTAGGATTATAGGCCTGAACCACTGTCACCTGGCTTAAGTGTAATTCTGACCGTCTTTCTTTCTCTTTCTCTCTCAGGAACTGATTCAATGGGTGCTAGAGGAGGTGGCCCAGCATCCCCATGTGATTGGAACCAAGATGGCCCTCTCATTCTGGAGGTAGGCTTTGGGTCAGAAGCTGTCTCTCTCAGTCTGTTGTACCAGCTCCATGAGGTAAGTCCTTCTGTACCCTGGCTACACTGTGACAGTTATCCATTGTCCATCTAGACTTACTGGACTGGGTACTGTGTTCAACGCTCTTTTCTAAAAAAAAATTTCTGGCTAAAATTATAACACATACTTACAGAATGAAAATGTAATGCCATCTTAAGAAAGTCATTTAGGGTTCTGGGAATGTGGCTTCATAATATGGTGATTGCCTAGCATGCATGAAACCCTGAGTTCAATTCCTCAGCACCCAAAATTGAAAAGGAAACACTGGAAGTGGTCCTGTGCCTCAACTGGTGGAGGGTTAGCCTTGAGGAAAAAAAAAGCTGAGGAATAATTCTCAAGTGCTGAGTTTCAGCCCCAGGACTGCCAAAACAACAACAGCAACAACAACAACAATGAACATTTAGATAGTAAATGCAAAATACAGAACCCATACCTGGAATATATAATTGCTCTTTCCATACTGATACCTGACAATAGTCCCTAATTCATGTACTTTACCTATGTTAGGATACTGCGTTGAAAAAATGTTTTGTTCATTAGGTCACAGCAATTAATGCCAGGAATGTGCTTAGATGTCAGGTGAAGATTAATTCTGGAAATTCAAAGATTCCAAGCTTTTGAGTAGGGTCACTGCTAATCACAATGAGAAGGATAGTCTAAGTGAGATTTGGAAACTGTTTTGGCCAGTCATCGCACCAATAAAGCAGAGGCTAATTATTAGTTGTGACAAAAGTGAAAGAATAACTCCAGATGGAATGAAAAACTGATAGTAACTAAGGTATAGCAAAAACCGTTCTAGGCAACCATTTTTGGTTATTGAAGAACGAGTTATCAACTAAGCATATGCCTCATTGCCTTTAGCATTCAAAATTTCCTATGCTAGTTCTTAATCTCTGTGTGATAAATGTATCTCCTTCTATGCTGTTCTTTTATACCTGATCTCCATTACTTTCTAAAAATATGTCTTTCTATATTTCTTTATGAACATTTCCTTATACTAAATACACCTACAAAGAGGAAAGAGGATGTTAATTTAAGAGTCCAATAGCTCATGAGTCATTAATGTAACAAAATGGAAAAAGGGGGCATATTTATTGCTACCTCAATTATTCTGAAATGCTGTCACAACATTTGGTTCAGATTTCTTTCATTCTTTCTCTACATAGTGACATAAAATGCATATAAATGCAAATATGAGCCGGGTGCTGGTGGCTCATGCCTATAATCCTAGCTACTCAGGAGGTTGAGACCAGAGGATTGTGTTTCAAAGTCAGCCTGGTCAGGAAAGTCCATGAAACACTTATCTTCAATTAAGTCCAGAAATCCGGAAGTGGTGCTGTAGCTAAAGTGGTAGAGTGCTCAATTTGTGCTGAAGAGCTGAGAGACCGTGCCCAGGATCAATGTTCAATCCCCACAACCAACAAAAAAGTGCAAATATGGCTTTAAGTTTCCCCCAAAGGAATGATGAAGTCAATAGTAATCGTCCCAAATGATTTAGTGGTGCACCTACTTTTGCTGAGTTATTTGTTATGTTTTTTTGCTAAACATATTCTTTTCTTTAAAAATTGTCAATACTAGCTTTATAATAAACTTCATCTAATATTTTTTGGTTCAAAAGAGAAGTACATACAATTGATGTCACTTAGTTTTCTTACTGTGTTAGTTCAAAGCCAACCCAGGCAAGAGTCTGTCAAACTCTTATCTGTAATTAAACACCAAAAAAGACAGAAGTGGAATTTTGGCTCAAGTAGTGGAGTACTAGCGTTGGGCCAGGTGGGAAAGAAAGACAACTCTTCAGGGACAGGGGCAAGTCTCTAAGTTCAAGCCTCAGAACCAGCACAAACTAAACAAACAAGCAAACAAAACAAACCCTGGGTATTTCTTTGGGACTCTCCTTAAAATAATGGTTGTCTGAGAAGAGGCTGCTTTTGCTGATCATACTCACTGGATCCTATTTTGGAATCCTTATTGCTATGGAAAACTCAGGACCAGACTAAAGGAATTGATAACTGATTCCTGCAACAATAGAATCATCTCAAGAATGAAATATCCATCCATAAGACACTTAAAATGTCCATATCTTTGCTTCTTTGCAGTAGAACACTTTTAAAACAAAGTTACTTCCTTTTGTTCTATGCTGGCCTTCAAATGGCATATTGTTTCCTTTTGTAATACTCTCAGACAGAAGTTTACAGAGGAGGTTTATATGAGTAAAGGACACACTCAAAAAATCAGGGACAGAGTTTCCTTCCAGCCTAGGATCCTTTTCTTATACAGCAAAGAAGAAAGCAATAGTTAACTTCAACTTTGTCATTTCTCTATGTTCAATTCCTCTCCTGGGATCAGTTTCCACATCCAGTAACAGTTACTTCCAGTAACAATTTATGGTGCTGCTCCAGAAAAAAAATGAATGTTTTCTGGCTTCATTGATATAGCACAAGGACACTTTTGGACATGAGCTAACACGTGTTTCAGAGACAACTTAGTAAAGAGAAATGAAATTTAAATTGCTTATAAATACATTATCCATGAGAACATTTTGTTCAAACTTCTTATGTGCTCTGTAAATTAAGGTGAATTTTAAATGAGAAGAAGGTTCTCAGATCTTTTATTGTGAGTCTATGTGCTGTGCATTAATTTCCCAAGTGTACATGAGTTAACAGTAAGAAAAACAATAGCAATTATAGGAGAAAAAGAAGTTCTTTGTTTATGTATAAGTGTTCAATACAATATAGAAGACGCTACAAATAAGAAAACATTGAAACAATAAAGCCAAGTCCAGTATGTAGATTTATGGGAGTGAAATAGAGAAAGCATTACTCCTAAGTGGAACATGAAGCATGAGGCCACTCCCTTTCAAATCACGCTTGCTAATCATGTAAATGTGCAAAAAGGAGAATGGAAGAATGATTCTGTTTCCAGTGCAAGTCAGATATGGGAGAATAGACTTAACTGGAAAAAAAGAGTCCATCTTGAGAGAACAGGAATTATAATAGGAATGAACCTGGTGGCTAAGATCACAATCTTTTTCATTCCTTTTCTTATATACTTTTGTTGTTGTTCTTCTTCTTCTTGTTGTTGTTGTTATTGTTCGTGGCACCTGAAATATGGGACAGGGCGCTGTCCCTCTGAAACACAGCTCAAGGCTAGTGCTCTTCCACTTGAGCCACAGTGCCACTTCCAGTTTTCTGGTAATTATTGGAGAAAAGAGTCTCCAGGACTTTCCTACCCATGCTGGCTTTAAACCCCAATCCTCAGATCTCACAACAACTTGGTTTATGATCACATTTCTAACAGTGAACACTCAGGATATGTAATGTATATGTTCATCTACCTTTATATGAATTCTTGAGTCAAAAATCTGGGCTACAGGTTAGACTTTACACTCACAAAAGTGTTTGAAGTTTGAAAGTTGATACTCCTGGAAAAATAAAACCTAAGAATGTAAAGGAGTCTGGGAAGTTCAATTTACATCCAGCTTGGACAGTATAGGCTTTGAGACACTACATATAATTAACCAGCCAAAAGCTGGAATACCAGTCACGAGCAAGATTGCTGAATAACAGCTTTAGGTTTTTGCATACATACATACAAACATACATATACACACAGAGGCACTTATAGGTGCACACAAAAATACACAAATGAAACAACTCTCAGAATATGTAGAAAAGTTAGAAAACAACAGAAAATAGGTCCTGAGTACGACTCGAATCAAGTGATAATTTTTAATATTAGAAAGCCCTCAAGTGAACTTTCCCCCAAAGTTGAGAATATTACATAGGTAGGGACCAGAGATGTAAGAGAGTCAAGTAATCATTATTAACGTGATAGGATCCTTGGTGGAATGAATCAGGGAACCTTGCAGGTGCATCTGAAAATGCTCATATCCTGTGTCAAATGTAAAAACATCTTTGAAAATAGTACATAAAGAGTCTGAGCAATCAGTCTAGTGGATAAGATCATAGGAGAAGTTCAAAATTGCTAGTCTGTTTCTAGATTAAATAAACAAACTATGGCAAGGCAATGTGATACAAGCCTGGAATTCTAGCACTCAGACAGGAGATTAGATAGTGGAATTATATAACGATACCTTCCCTGGACCAGGTAGAATAATTTTGTCTCAGTAAAACAAACCAAACAACAAGAAAGAATACACAGTTCAGAGTTTGGGCTAATTTTGTCATTATGTTTTGAGAAGTCAAGTTTCAGAATGAATGCAACTCATATATATCCTCACTTGCGTTTTAAATGCTCTCATCATTACAGAACATTCCTAGATGCAAAATAGCTCATGATTCCGATCCAAAAATTTGCAAAAGTAAATAAGCATCATTCTGTTGGATTCCAAATAAATGTTGAAGGATTACAAAAGCTTAAGTCTGGAGAAATAGCAAAGTTCGTCTAATGTGGGACTTTGTAGACCTTGTTAAATTAGAATTTAGGTTTAAAATATATTTTTTGGTTTTATTTGTAATTTCATATTCCATAGGATACTACAAAATTCTTTTTAAGGAGAGGGATTAATTGAAAAATTCACAAATGATTCTGGCATTCTATTTGCCTAGATATTCTTTCAAGAGTGTTATAATTAGAACATAGTTATTAGATAATTCCCACAGGTCATGTACACCATGTTAAAGTGAATAATCTACACAGAGTTGCCAACAAATGGATGACATTAATTTATATATTTAGAAAAAACAATTTTTAAGGGTTTGGTTTAATATGGTATGAAGAGAGTAATTGTGTGACATCTTCTTTCTTCTACCTATATGTAACACAGGAAGCCATTTCCTTATTTACGTGCCTCTGTATACATGGAGAAAAATGCTAGGTTTGGGGTTTGTTTTCAATTTAGTTTTTGTTTTATTGGTTCGTCCTAGAGCTTGAACTGTTGGCCTGGACAGAGTCTCTGAGCCTGTTTATGTTCAAGGCTCGTGCCCTACCACTTCAACCTCAGTGCCATTTGAGTCTGTCTTTTGTGGAGAAGTTTTTTGGAGATAAGATTCTAAGAAACCTTCCTGTCTGGGTGGGCTTTGAACCATAATTTTCCTATCTTAGCATCCTGAATATCTATGATAGCTAAAAAAGTATAAATATAAATAATATTTGCACGTGTTGTGATCCCAAGAATACCAGTGGTGGAAAAATAATGCAGTTCAGTTTATTGTGGTGTTCTTTTCAGAACAAGGAGGGCGTCACATTAGCAGAGGTGTAGTATTTTGTCAAAATAGAGATAAGGTATTCATGATATGAATTAAGTAATTTTAAAGTCCCCCTTACAAGTTTGAAACTGTTAGCCTATGATGACTTTATGGCATAAATCTTGGGATTAATGGTCATAGAAATAATAACTTTCTCTGATAAACAATTGCTAAGTTCCCTTGCATTTCACAATTGCTTACTGCTAATTCCTGCATCTAAAGGAATTGGGGCCCTGAAATATAGGAAATGACAAATTGAGATGGGTCTTCAATTACTTTGTGTTGACATGTTGCGTGGGCCTTGGTAAGAAGTCTTGCCCTTGTTATCTGATGATGCAGGTACCTGGGACCTGGGATCCTATGACCCATGGGTCCTGCAGAAGAATAATATGCTTTAGGCATCTTAGCAAAATTTGTGCATAATCAGTAGGAATGCTTCAGAAATATGGAGAAAAAGTTTGGGACTAGCGAGTTAAAACAATAAACAGAGCAGCAGAGTAAAATTCATTATAGATTAGAGGAAAACATTTTTTTTACCATGTGAATTCAGAAGACCCAGAACAGTTAGAATGTATCACAAGTTTATACTAAAGACATTGTATTGATACTTTTTTATATTCTAATATATTTTTTAAACCTAATTGTTTATATTCCAATCCTATTTATTGGAATAAATATCAATTTATTTGTCAAATTATCAACTAATTCTAGTAAGTTTCATTGTGTGAAATATAAAATCAGCACATATAAATATAAAATATATAACTATATTTAATATAATTAAAAGGCACACGTTTTGCATTGTTCTGTTGTAAGTACTGTATCAAAGGCAACTCTGTTTTAAAGTATTATTCCATTTTCTCTGCCTCAGTGTTTGATAGAGTTAGACCTAAAGCTTTACCATTTGTAGATTTACAGCATGTAGGCAAGGGGAAACACTGTGATTAAAACATTATCAATTTAATGCCTAATAATGAGGAGAAACATATGGACTTCTCCTGCAACTATGAAAATATTTGGTGATAAAAAGGCAGTAGTGTAAGTTCCTGCCTGGTTGGATGGTAGACAATCCAGGACATTAAGTAATCATGCATATGAACAATTTTTTCACCTTCTTGGCTTTAGTTACTGTTGAAATGGAAGGTATAATAAAAATTATATTTTGATAAAATACCTTCTAGTCTGAACAGTTCTGTTTGAACTGTTCATCTCTCTATCATCCCTTGTAACCAAGATTAGTTTTGTTCAAGTAAGACAATTTACGTTTTCAGGGTAAGATATTCTGGTTGGTCTGTTCCCACATGGAAGAAGGGTAAAGGCTCAGGTAGACATTTGTACCAGTAACACCTCATTTGGGAAAATGTCAGCTGAAGAAGTTTAGAAGTAGCTCTTAAGCAATGCTTACTTTGAATTCATTAGGTCCACAAAGCTAATTCAGTTGGATAAATAAGTACTTGAAAAAGCCATCACCTTTAGACCTATCTATAAATAATTGAGAGTACGATAAAATTCCAAATAAAAAGACTTGATAGTCATTGACAAAAAAAATTTGCAAATGTGAACAATCGACTGATCAATATAATTTTTCCAATATTCACAGAATATTAGGGAAATAAGATCGATAACATTGTTAGGAACAAGAAGGTTTCCTTGTTACAAGTAGGCACCCATAGATATAAGCCTGTATAAAGATTGTATCATTAACAACTTAAATTTAGAGGATACTACATGCATCAGCAGCAAGTATACTCAAATTACAATACAGAGATTAACATGGCACTTGCAAAAGGATAATATGAAAACTTGAGAAGTATTCCATATTTTTCATTCTTCAGATGCAAGAAATGAAATCAATTAATATTATTCATCACATCAACAGGAGCAAGAATAAGAACCACATGGTTATCTCAATAGACGCAGAAAAAGCATTCGACAAGATCCAACACCCCTTTATGATGAAGGTTTTGGAAAAATTAGGAATCCATGGAACATTCCTCAATACAATAAAGGCTGTATATGACAAACCTACAGCCAGCATTATACTCAATGGTGAAAAACTAAAGCCATTTCCTCTTAACTCAGGAACAAGACAAGGATGCCCACTCTCTCCACTTCTCTTCAATCTAGTATTAGAATGCCTAGCTACAGCAATAAGACAAGATGCAGACATAAAGGGGATCCAAATAGGGAAAGAAGAAATAAAACTCTCCCTCTTTGCAGATGACATGATCTTGTATTTAAAGAATCCCATAGACTCCACTCCCAAATTACTCAAGCTGATTCAAAACTTTGGCAAAGTAGCAGGTTATAAAATTAACCCCCCAAAATCAATGGCTTTTCTGTATGCCAACAATGAGAAAAGTGTGGCTGAAATTAGGAAAGCAACTCCATTTGTAATAGCCCCACAAAAAATAAAATACCTAGGAATTAACTTAACTAAAGAAGTGAAGGACCTCTATGATGAAAACTTTAAAATCTTGAAAAAGGAAATCAACACAGAACTTAAAAAATGGCAAAACCTCCCATGCTCCTGGATTGGAAAGATTAACATCGTGAAAATGGCAATACTTCCCAAGGCTATCTACAAATTCAACGCAATACCTATCCAAATTCCACCCTCATTCTTCAAGGAAATAGAAGAGGCAATCAAAAAATTCATATGGAACAATAAAAGACCCCGAATAGCAAAAACTCTCCTCAACGGAAAGAACACGTCTGGAGGAATATCAGTACCAAATTTCAAACTCTATTATGAAGCCATAGTAATCAAAACAGCTTGGTATTGGCATAAGAACAGACCTCAGGACCAATGGAATAGAATTGAAAACCCAGAAATGAACCTACAGACCTATAGCCATCTAATCTTCGATAAGGGAGCTAAAACAATAGAATGGAAGACAGACAGCCTCTTCAGTAAATGGTGCTGGCAAAACTGGTTAACTACATGTAGAAAACTAAAGCTAGATCCTTATATATCACCCTGCACCAGAATCAACTCCAAATGGATCAAAGACCTTGAAGTCAAAGCAGACACTCTGAAAACATTACAGGATGGAATAGGAGAAACCCTCCGTCTCCTTGGCTCAGGCCAAAATTTTCTGAATAGAGACCCGGAAACACAACAAATCAAAGAAAGGTTGGACAAATGGGATTGTATAAGGTTGCGGAGCTTCTGCAGGGCAAATGACATAGCTAGAAAGATCAATAGAAAGCCCACGGACTGGGAGAAGATCTTTACTAGCCATACAACGGACAAGGGTCTCATATCTAAAATATACTTGGAACTCAAAAAATTAAACCACCCAACAACAAATCCTCAAAGAAACAACTGCCCAATAAGTAAGTGGGCGAAAGGCTTAAAGAGAAGCTTCTCTGAAGAAGAAAGAAGGATGGCCAATAGACACATGAAGAAATGTTCAACATCCCTAGCCATAAAAGAAATGCAAATCAAAACAACATTGAGATATCACCTCACTCCAGTTAGAACAGCAAAAATCAAGAACTCTAACAACAACAGATGCTGGAGGGGATGTGGACAGAAAGGAACCTTACTTCATTGTTGGTGGGAATGTAAACTTGTTCAACCACTTTGGAAAACAGTATGGAGGTTCCTCAAAAGACTTCACATAGAACTCCCCTATGACCCAGCAATCCCACTTTTGGGCATTTACCCTAATGTTTACAAAAAAGACCACACTAAAGCTACCAGCACAACTATGTTTATTGCAGCATTATTTACCATAGCTAAGATATGGAACCAACCCAGATGCCCCTCAATAGATGAATGGATCAAGAAGATGTGGTATATATACACAATGGAATTCTATGCCTCCATCAGAAAGAATGACATTTCCCCTTTTGTTAGGAAATGGAAAGGCTTGGAAAAAATTATATTAAGTGAAGTAAGCCAGGCCCAAAGAAACATAGGTCCCATGGTTTCCCTTATTTGCAATATCTAGTATAGGTATGAGTCAAGCGGAAAAAGTCAGAGAATGTGATGTTAGGAAAACGAAACCTCAAATATGTATTTTAATGTTTTTGTTTCTTTCATGCATGTGTTTCTAACGCATTTATAAGATTATTTCTTTGTTGCTTTGTATGTCCCTCCCCCACAGTGTAACCCCCGCTTTCACTATATTTGATGTCAGTATAACATGTGGAGGAGATGGGGACAAACAAGTCGTTTAAGGATTCAGGTGGACCTGTTGCAACAATGAGAAGTACAAAATGTCATGTCAAAACCAGCTTTACAATGTCGGTGGGGGGGGGGGTATGATTGGGTGGGAGGGAGGGGGGAGGCTGGGAAGGGAGGTGAAGGGTAAACAAAGGAGGAGGCTGCAATGCTTGGTAAGAAATGTATGCATTATCCTGCCCATGTAATTGTAACCCCTCTGTACAGTATGTTCTCAAATAAAATAAAATAAAATTAAAAAAAATAAAATAAAATAAAAGGTTGATTACAAAATTACAAGTGTAACAACACACGTAATTCATATAATTAAATTTAGTTTGACATCAGTGTATTAAATCTTCAGCTCAGAAAGGCTTTTACATAGCATAAAATTTACAAAACTTCAAATTAGACAACATTGTCATTTTATCCCAAAGAAAAATAAAGACCTAGAAAAAATAAGGAATCAAACTGTTTTTATATGGAATGCAATCGGAAAGGACACATTAATTAACCTATATATTATAAAGTAATGTAGAATTCAAAGTATATCTAGGAGAAAATAAAATAAATTATGAACATTATGCAAACATAGTATATAGTATATTTTAAGATATACTTTTTCAGACAAGCACCAGAAATATTTTACTTTCTGTACTACTCATTTCAACAGGTAAGTTAAAATTATTTCTGATTAAAAAATCACAAACTCTGAAGAAATCATTATACATGTATACAAAAACTATTGAATACATTTTGACATCCAATGCAGGCAATTCATTTGGAAGAATTCCGCGGAATCCATGAATTTTTACAGTAAAATATTGGTGTTGCCGGGCACTGGTGGCTCATGCCTATAATCCTAGCTACACAGGAGGCTGAGATCTGAGAATCATTGTTCAAAGCCAGCCTGGAAAGGGAAGTCTGTGGTACTCTTATCTCCAATAAACCACTAGAAAACTGGAAGTGGAGCTGTGGCTCAAGTGGTAGAGTGCTCACCTTGAGCTGAAGAGCAGAGGGATAGCTCCCAGGCCCTGAGTTCAAGCCCCATGACAGACCAAAAAAAAAAAAAAAGATATTGCTCTTATTTGTTTTGTAAAAATATTTTGTAGGGACACAAAAGATGGACTTGCATTTTTGAAATTTAAGAAACTTAACCCGAACATTAGGACTTAGTTGAACAATTTGTACAGCCCTCCACAACTTTATAGAGGGAATGACACATACTTATCCTTTTGGCAATATCAAATGCAGTTTCTTCTATGTTGTTCTTCAGGCCTGGTTTTATATAATAGTTCAACAGAAGGAGATCCAGCGTATCTTTGCTATTTCAATTCTCAGCAGCAAGATACAAAGGGGTCAAGAGGCCTTTAGTTTGGGCATTGGTATCTGTATCATGATGAAGTAAGAAAGAAGCCACTCTGGTATTATTCCACGTATATGCACTGTGCAGGGGTGTCCAGTCATCTACAATTATTGTATGTGCCGCTTGAGACACCAACTCACTGACAATGTCTAAGTGTCCACTGTAGGCTTCTCAATGAAGAGGGGTATACTCATCGTCATCCCTAATATTCACATGAGTGGCCATTTGGAAAGAAGTCTCCGCACTGTAGTAAGCCGAATATTTTTGGCAGCCCAATGAAGAAATTTGTTTGGATCTTTCTCCATTTTTTTTCTTTAATTGATACCATTCCTTACTTTTTCATCTTGTTCCTCATATTCCTAAGAATTGCCTAACCAGAGACTTTGAGAGCCAGTGGGAATGAGGTATCCATGTATTTCCCTATTAGTTCACATTGGTTGAACTGGTCAGAAATATCCGGTGAATTTTCTGCATCTGTTTATTCACCATGATTTATTTTCTCTTTTTCCAATTTTACTATTCGAAATTATTCTAACCGGAGAGTAAGGAATTGTTAGAGAACAGAGGAAAGATGTTCCTCCGTATTCAAATGTACACACTGAAAATGAGGACCAGTGATGTCTTCATGTGCAGCTTATTCTAGGAATGAGAAAATAGGAAATAATGCCTTCTATATATATGATTTGTTAAATGGCAGAGCAAAAAGTGAAATGATGCAACCAAAAATATAAAAGCAAAATAAATTAGGATAATTATGGAGCAATCATATTATTTATGAGAACCAAGAAAGGGAAAAAGAGAGAGACAGATGTGCAATGACCTATCTAGCCACAAAATCCATGCCTCTGATCAATTTATAGAGCAAACAAAATTTTATTTTTTAAAAAAGATGGAAATAGAATTTATGTATTTACTTGAAATTAGTAAATATATACATTTTTAGTAGCATACATAAAGAGACATAACTTTGACCAAATTACAGACAATAAACTAAATCCTTGATAATTCTAGTAACAGATCTGACTGAAATCAGTTGAATCACACTTTTCCTGTACAATGAAGGAATAGGAAGGTAGTCAAGCAGCAGAGAAGGCAGGGAGATTGTATCTGTGACAAAACTTTGTGGGAATTGGTATTGAGTATTTCTTACTGGTGATCCACTTGCAATGGAAGCATGATTCTGAACTATTGATTTAATCATTATATTCTACAAGAAGATAAATGAGAATTGATAGTTAAGGACTACTAATACATTTTGACCTCCTCACTAAGCACGTTCAATCATCAAAATCACATGAAGACAATAGATAGGCCTCCTTTTTAGATGAAAGCAAGTGTCTTTAAAAAAAAAACAAGGAATGTATGTAGTCATGCAAAGGTCTTCTATTTTACCAATGCCTCATACAATTTTCTAATGTTGGGTACCAATAAATAATGGATCTATCAGAAAGCTCTTAAAGCTAATATGTTCAATAGTGAGTTCTCTTACACTATATCATGGTATTGTTTGGGTATGGTCTGAAGAATAAATTTACATTACTAACTTGAATTTCTGACAGGACAATATCACCACTGTACATCTCGCTTCTATACTCTCATTTTTAAATTACTATCTAAGTATGTGCATTAGATAACTATTGAGGAAAAAATAGGAGCCACACTGATGGCTTATGTCTTTAATAGTAGTTAAACAGAAAGATGAAATCTGAGGATTGTGGTTTGAAAGCAGACCAAGAAAAAAAAGTCCATTAGAATCTGATTTGAAAGTAACCAGCAAACGCTAAAAATGGAGCTGTGGTACAAGCAGTAAAATGCTAGTCTTGAGAAAACTGAAACAAAAAATAAATTCTGGGACAAAGCCAGGCCCTGAGTTCAAGCCCTAGTATTAACACCAAACAAATAAATTAATTAATAAGGTAATTAATTAATTAAAAATAAATTAAGTGGTCACATGTGGAGAAGCAGGTAAAATGTAACATGCGTGGTGATGGTTTATGTATTATTTTGTAATAAGGCATATTATCATTTGTCCTAATCACTAAAATTTTATTTGAACTTTTTTGTACAATAAATCCTGAATTTAGCATGCATGTATATGTGTGTGTACATGTGCGAACATGTGTGTATGTGTATATGTGTGCATGTGCTGTTGCAATGTTGCTTGCCAATGTGGACAGGGTGAAGCTGAAAAGAGCTAACTGTGTTGCAATGTTTTTATATATCAGTGTTCTGTCATGTCTTTTCAGTGGAACCACCCTTCTGTATATATTATTTGTCTAATAATAACGTCATCATAATCAAATCATTTATAACATTAAGTTAGATAAAGAGAACGCTTTCAACTCTTATTGTATGTTGGGTAAGAAGATACAGACATAATTAGGTAGTAAGTTATTTTGCTGTAAGTTGATTATCAGTACAAAATGCGTATGTGACTTCTTAAATTGGTTATACTTTTAAGATACACTCATGGAGTGATTTGGACCGACTTGACCAAACAGGTATTACTCTCTGGTTATTCCTGTGAAACACAAGTTGGATAAACTCTTTCTGGATTTCTGTTGAAAATAACTTTCTTTGCAAGATCATATCTATTCTCACTAAGAGATAATCAAACCCATACTACGTTTGAATATTTCATCTTATTGTCTGAAAATAAGTATTGTGGATATGCTTGTTAGATATTCCTTTGAAAAACGAATAAACAAAAAGCATGTGTCATGTCCAGATTGTGGATGCATTTGAAGGTATTTTGTACATGCACAGGGATCTTTACTAATGGCTCTTTTGTGGGAGTTACTATGGCAACTTTAACAAAAAAGGCTTTTTGAATATCTTTTCCAATATACATAATATCCCAGAGCAAGTCTTGCAATTTCTGAAAATCCTTTGAATATTTTAGTATTATTTCATTTCATTGACTATAGAGCCAAAATTTCTGAAATAAATATTGTTAAGATCTGAAAATGTAAGTGGGTATATAGTCTTTTTTATGTGTCATTTTATGAAAACCCAGTTTTTGGTTTTTTTTTGTTTTTGTTTTTTTTTTTTTATTCTCTCACTGGATTTTTCACAAGTATTATGATTAGTGAATGAAAATGAACACCAAAGACAGAGTACATGTCTTCTTGGAAATTACAGTGATTCTGTTTGGAGAATAAGTTACATATGTTTATACATGCATATACATGTGATTATAAATGTAGACATGTCAGTATCTTTTATAGACAATTAATTAAGTGTGATGAAAATGAGCTTATAAAGCAATGACTACAGAAAGCACGGAAGAATAGTAAAGAAAATTTTGGTACATTCAATAATATAGACAAAATATTTTACAAAGATGTAGCCTATAGGAGAGGAACAAAAAGTTGGAACTTCTCTGAACATTTAATATGCTATTTATGGAAACAATCTGCAGAAAATGAAAACATTCTTTTTTCTTTTTTTCTTTTTTTTTTTGCTGCCTTTGATGGTGGTGCTGTTTTGGTTTCTAGTGGACCTGATCATACTTTTGCCATTTGTATTTATTCTTAGTTGTAATGTCAATGTGTTGCTATAATATATAGGAACTTCCTGTGTAGTTAGGTCATTAACTTTTGTTGATCTTCAATGGTGCAAATTGCTTTTCAGCTTTTATATACCTTCAATTTTTAAAAAGAAAATGCAATGAAAACCCAGTTTTTATGAAAGTAAATGGAATAGAATAAAAGAATGTAAGTGACTTGGGTAAGCTAATTATTAGTATAACTTTGCTTTCTATTAACAGTCCATTGAATGTACATGATGCAGTTAAATTATTTCCTTTGTGTCTCTGTACTTCAGTGAGTTTTATAATCTTTATAGTTATGAGTGAGTTTTTGTATAAATAAAGGTCTTTTAAAACGATTAGGATTAACCTTGTGTTTTGTGTCCTACTCCCAAGAAAATGAGTTATTTTTAAGTGTTAATAGTTTATCATTATCATAGGGAAATATTATCATTTTCATAGGGAATTTAAAAATGCAGTAGTATTGATGTCTTTTTAAACCAATTTATTCACAAGTTGGAGAGTCTTTAATTCATACTTAGGTCTTGGTGTCTATGATTTTTAACCTTTCGTTCCTAACATTAATGATAGGTCAGACTGCATTTTTGGGTATATGAAAGGCAAAATATTTATCTGGGGTCAAAGTGATTTTTATATCAGTCTTTCTTTAATAACATTTTAAAGTAGTACATTTCTCTCAAAATGTTGGGTAAAAAAAACAATCAAAATACTTCTAATGGTAAACAATTTAGGTGAACTACAGTGTGGAAATGATTGCTCCAAAAGACCTGCAGTCTGTTTCCGTCAGGAATTGGGCAGGTCATACTTTCAGTAAGACTGTATTAACTAGAGATGGGGTCACCAGGCAGTGCAGTGTTGAGTGAAGGGATAAAATATGATTTCTACTATTTTGAGCTAGAAATCAAGAATGTTATAGTTTAGCAATTCCTTTCACCAGGGAGGTGTAAGTGATTATGAACTTGGACTTTTCATATTACAGTTACTTATTTTCTTTTTTTTTTGTTGTTGTTGGTCATGGGGCTTGAACTCTGGGCTTGGGTACTGTCCCTGTGCTCTTCCACTCAAAGCGAGCACTCTACCACTTGTACCACAGTGCCACTCCCAGTTTACTAGTGGTTTATTAAAGATAAGAATCTCACAGTCTGTCTTGCCAGAGCTGGCTTTGAACCACAATCCTCAGATCTCAGCCTCTTGAGTAGCTGGCTTTGTAGGCATGAGCCACCAGTATCCGGCTTAGTTACCTATTTTCTAAGAAAGATAAAGTGAAATATTATTAGAGTGTGCACAATAATTTTGGGATATTTTCCTAGAATTAGTAGACTGAGTGCTGGTATTTAGTTACAAAATAGAATGAGGTTATTTGATATGGTGGGAATGGACCGCAGGCTAACAGTTACCGTGTGTGCAATGTTGTACTAGTAATTGCAACTCTGAAGATTTAATATCATCAACTTAGAATTAAAAATAGAAGTAGTTCCACTTTATGGGATTATTGTGAGGATTAAATTAGATACCAAAGGTAAAGTACTTGGAAAAACAATCAGAGTTTGATACTTTCTAACTGTTATTTTATCATGTGATATATTCTAATATTTTTACTGCGATTTTTATATTGTGTCTATTTAGGATATGCAAAGTGATATATTCATATTAATTGCGTTGTTCACTTTTATGTCATTATGAGGAAAATACCTGCAAAGAAAATTTCTGAGCAGGAAATTATCATATTGACTCATTGTTTAAGATCAGATGTCTCCATCGTTTTTTTGTTTTTTGGTTTTTTTTTTTTTTGGGTCCGGTCATGGGGCCTGAACTCTGGGCCTGGGCGCTGTCCCTCAGCTCTTCAGCACAAGGCTAACGCTCTACCACTTGAGCCACAGCGCCACTTCTGGCTTTTTTTTCTTTTTGCTTATGTGGTACTGAGGAATCGATCCCAGGGCCTCTGGCATGCAAGGCATGCGATCTACCACTGAGCCACCTTCCCAGCCCCATCGTTTTTAATTATATTTTTATAAAATAGTTGTACAAAGGGTTTTCCATTCAACGAATCGGTTTATAATTACAATGGATCTTTACATAACTTTCTCACATCCTTCCAAACCTCACTCCACTTTCATTTTTTCTAGTTTCATACTATCTGCATTGAATATTATGGCTTCACTCTCTACTTCCAGAAGTCTATTTAATCCTTCCCTTTTTACTTTCCCTCACCTTTTCCAAGTGATAGTCTCCTGGTATTCACTCTGTTGAATTAAAAGTTCAATTTTATAAGAAATTACAACTTTTAAATACTCCTCTGCAGTGCTGGGAAGGTGGTTCAGTGGTAGAGTGCTTGCCTTGCATGCCTGAGGCCCTGGGTTCGATTCCTCAGCACCACATAAGCAAAAAGAAAAAAGCCAGAAGTGGCGCTGTGGCTCAAGTGGTAGAGCGCTAGCCTTGAGCTGAAGAGCTGAGGGACAGCACCCAGGCCCAGAGTTCAGGCCCCATGACCGAACCCAAAAATAAATAAATAAATACTCCACTGCAAATAGCATGCTTTGATTAATACAGTTGTTTAACTTGCATAAAATTCTGGCTTCCAAATACACATCCTTGGTGTGTCTGGCTCTGACTTCGTTTACTTAACATAATTTTAGATCTATCCATTTCTTTGCAAATGCTGTAACAGTCTTTATAATGGATGAGTGCAACCTAATTGTATATTTGTGCAACACTTTGTCCAACCATCCCTCCGCTAAAGGTCGTCTGGGCTGTTTCCATAAGTTCTCTAGGGTGAATAGTGCAGTAGTGAACATGATTGTGAGAGCGATTTTACTGTAACCTTTTGGAAGAATTCATAACTATTTTTATGTGAGCCATCCTCTAGCCAATTTTCCAGAATAAGCATATCCCTTTCTTCATCTCCATCACAACGTTTATCAAGTCCTCAAAAACACACTACCCCCTACAGGTCTCAATCAGCTAAAACCACACTGTGCCCCTATTCTTTGTTGTTGTTGTTGTTGTTGTTGTTTTTTCTGTCCGGTAGAGGGGCCTGAACTCTGGGCCCCTCTGGTGCTGTCCCTCAGCTTTTCTGCTCAAGGCTAGCAATCTACCACTGGAGCCACAGCACCACTTCCAGCTTTCTTCTTTTTGCTTATGTGGTGCTGAGGAATCAAACCCAGGGCCTCATGCATGCAAGGCAAAAGCTCTACCACTGAGCCACTTTACTAGCCCTAATGTGCCCATATTCTTTTAACACATTTTTTCATAATTTTACACATAATTTAGTGAGAATCTTCTATGTACTTTCCTAATGTGGGAATAAGGGATATGACAATAGAGTAAACGTAAGAGATATGGAATTTAATTAGCTATTATTATATTTAAAATAATTTTCAGCTCTAACTCATAGTCTCACTATTATTTTAATCTTTATTGGATTACTTCACATAACCGCTAAATTATAACATATGATTTAAATACAAAGGCAAAAAAGTGTGCATCCTCATGCGTGAGGATGCACAATATGGGCAAATAAAGGGATAGGAATTAATAGTCATTATCCATTTTGTTAAATGGTTTTCTCAAACTGATTCTCACAATTCATATTTCATTCAACAACAAGAAACATGACAATTCCCTTTGCTTTGCTCCTCATTAAACTTGTTTCCATGTTATTTTATAATGAAGGATGATTTCATAAATCTACTATAGACACAAAAATATGTTAAAATATTTCTATATGTATGCATTGATATAAATATACACACATATATTATAAAGGTTATAATGATAAATTATAACATCTGTAACTGTACAATTTACTAAATTATTAAAAAAAATGGATGGCTCAGGCCTGGAATCCTGGTTACTCAGGAGGCTGAGATCTGACCATCATGGTTTGAAGCCATCCTGGGCAGGAAAGTCCATGAGCCTCTTATCTCCAAACAACCAACAGAAAATCAGAATTGGAACTGTGGTTCAAAGTAGTAGAGTGATAGCCTTGAGAGAAAAGACTCAGAGATATCACCCAGGCTCTTAGATCAAAAACTAAAATCTCCCCCCAAAAAGTATTTAATTTACACCTGTGTAAGTAGAGTATTTCCTTCACCCAAATGCACATCCATGCTCATTTGCAAGGTAACTCTGTTATGTCTGGAGTACCACATAATATTATCACTTAAGTACAAAGCATTGCAACATGGGTAAACTCTATCTCTCTCATGCATTTTTCTCCACTCAAATATTCAAATCTTACAATTATTCCCATTATTTAAAATCATAGTTTTTTTCTTTAATACCCATAATATTAGAATTGGAATTGAGTGTCTTGTGTCTCCTAAATGGATCTTCTTAACACTTTGGCATGCCCCCAGCCCTAAATTATCCTGAATAACTTTCAGATAGAATCTCGCTTCCTACTTGTGTATGATCGTGGGCTCAATCTACTTCATGTTATTCTTCCTGGAATTTAGAATAACAGGTGCCTGGCATTGTGTACAGATCTTTCTGTCCAGTCTGAGCTTTAACCACTATCCTCACAACAGTAGACTCCCATGTACTCAGGATTTTGATAAGCTTATCATAGCTATTTAAAAAAAACCTTTGCATTTCCTGCAGGTTCTTGAGTACTGAGTTAACTTGTTTTCTTGGGTTGTTTTTTTTCTTTTGAATGTGTGTGTTGAGTTGTTCTTCATTTTTCCTTTTGTTTCCTTCACTCAAGTTCTTACCTATAGTGCTGAGAAACCAATTTTTTCTCAAGATAGTCAAGGTGAACATTATTTATTCCAAAACAATTCCAGTAATATTTAAACACCTTCAGGAATTTCGAGAAGATGGTGGAGAAGAACCTGGTGGCTAAACAAGTTCTCGCGTAGAAAGCAGTTCTAGTGTTCCAGTGAACAGTCCTAGGCACACCAAGTGTGCCATCACAGTACAGAGAGTTTGGCCAGAGAGGGAAAATCCAGGTAAAGAGACAGATCTGAGCATTTTCCAGCAGCCATGGCTGGGGCGGCTGGGGCAGCTGTGGCAGCTGAGGTGGCGTCCATAGCAACCATGCCTACAACCCAGAGAGTCTGGGACAAATACGAGCAGATTTTACTCAACACCAGCAAGAACTGACAAGTAGCAGATATCTTCATCTTGCAGATAGCAGACCAGAGGCTACCTAGGAACCAACACTCCAGCGTGAGTACAAAACTGACATCCTCATTCCTTCTCAAAGGGAACAGAGGAAGGAAGACCACCCCTCCCCCCAACACTGGAGATATCCATCTTTGATACAGACAAAGGCCTGGCTAAGCAGTTAGCTCTAACTCAGTCCTTTGATGAAAACAAAAGAGTCATTTAGCGAGTCACAAGTACCTACCCTGACCTGCCATTCTCAACTTCACCCATGGGAAAGTCACCATAACCAGGCAGAGAAAGCTACACCCCCGAAGGAGTGGCTTTCTTCACTGGGTAAACAGAGCCAGAGGCTGCCCCTGCCTATGGCAACCCTGACAATCAATTGAAAATCAGTAAACATAAACCCTGAGAATGGCTACAGGCTGGGCTCTGTGAATGTCTCAAAAGCTAGCCTCTCAGGGAAAAGCTACTGTTTGCTGAAAGGCCTCAACTTTACCCAGAACCCAGCCTTATCACAGCAACTCTAAACTAGAGGAAACAGCCATCTCCCTCTTTTATGATACTCAAAGCAGATCTACCTCCAACTGAACTAGCCTGGAAGGTGGTTCATAAAATCCTTGGCACTGCAGAGAATTTTTCTGCCTGCTCAAACCAACTGACTTCAAAAACCAATCAAGCCACAGGAAAACCAAACACCACAACCTGAGCAGAGACTTCAAGAGACTGGTTACAGACACAAGGGAGATACAGGATCTTCCCATCAATCCCCCAAAAACAAAATCAAAGAAGTCTTTTTTTGTATCTTTTTTAAATTTTTACTTTTTAATTATAAAAATTGTTTTTATTAATCTTTTTTTCTTACTCTTATAACTTTTATTTTAGGTGTATATGTGTGTGTGTGTACTTTTTTAAAAAAAATCTCTACTGACCTTTTGGTCTTTTTTGTTCTTTCTTTCTCATTTGTTTTACTTTTTCATCTTTTGTTCTTTTTGCATGAATTATTTGTTGTTCTGTTCATCCTCATATATACCTGTCACTGATTATAAGACCTTATCCCCCATTGTGTACATACTCAATCCAAAAATGTATTACTCAATTCAAAACCTCTTAAGATTAAATTCCTTACCCTTTAAGAGGCTAGTTCAAACAATAATAATTTTACCTATAAATTTGGACACAATTTATCCCAGTATATTATTGGCTCTATCCATCATGCACATAATTTATCACAAAATTTAAGTAGGAATTCCTTCATCCCTTTTTAATATTTTATATTTTCTGTAAAAAGATACTGCATGTACTATATTTTTTATTCATTGATATTTTAATTCTTTAGGATCATGAAATTATATTTTAAGATTTATGTCTCTGAACTTTTTGGTTTGTATGTTTCTTTTGTGACAAACTTATAGCAAACACTATTATTGGGGTTACCATTATTTCTAATAAATATTCAGAGATTAAACTGACAAAAAAAGATTAAATTCCTTAATAGCAGTATTATCTATTTATACCTATACAATATTTGATGTATTTTTATTTTTTACTTTTTCAGGTCTCCTTTCTATCCCTCCCCTCCTCTCATCCTATCTCCATTCATCTCTCAATATTACTTCTTTAAATTTTCATTACTTTTAAGAGTTTAAATATTTGTCTTTCCATTTTTATCTGGTCCCTTTTTAAATTTTTTTCTTCTCTCTCTCCTATCATTCTTTCCAATCCATTTCCATTTGTGAGATTAGGACGTGGTTAATTTCACTCGCCTTTTACCTTTCCATATCCCTCTAACCCTATTTTCCCGCACCTTTCTCCCTAAACATAATAATTTCTGGTTTGTCAAATTCTTCTTCGCTATTCTTAGCCCATTAATATGTAGTTGTTTAATGCTGAATAGACTGTAGCTGTTGAAGTAGATTGTATCCGCAGACTTTTGACTATGCAGTTACAGGACTTTGGTTGATGCTTGCCTAAAAATGGTGTTCTAGCACAAAACTGGCATTACTTTCATCCCAAAGGGGCAGAATAAGCAAGAAAAACACAAGGAAAATGGCAAGTCCGGGTATCTCAATTCCCACTCAAGATAATCAGGTGACAGAACAGATAATGTATAATCCAGAGGAGAGTTCCCAAAAAACTCTACAAACACTACTGGTAAATATGGTGAATGAAAAGATTGAAACCCTGTAAAGGACTCAGTGTGTGTGTGATAGGGAGAGACAGGAGGCAAACCTAAGATCAAAGCAGGAAGCTCATGGCTGTGAGGAAGCTGCTCAAAGTTTGATACTGGAATTGCGTGAACAGGTTGAGAACACTAAAAGAGAAATAAAGGAATTGTGTGAGCAGGCTGAGATCAGTCAAAGAGAACTACAGAAGTTGCATGAACATGAGAAATCTAATCAAAGAGGAATAGAAGAATTGCAAGAGCGGGATGAGCATAGACAAAGATCTATAGAGCCATTCATGGAATCCACAAACAGACACCTGAAAGGAGTCAGGGAGACCACAAAGGAATGCTGAATGGAGTCCAACAGAAGGAATGGGAGTACAAGGAAACCATAACCAATCAACTAAGTGATTTGAGAATAAACACTGAACACCAAATTAAGAAAGTAAAGAATTTCATATAAGACCTAAAACAAAGCTCCAACAAAGCATTTGAAGCAATAAAAGCCGACCAATTAGAAAGAAAAGAAATGAAAAATATAGAAAGTCTTGACAGTAGGTTCGACCATGCAGAAGATTGAATCTCCAGCATTGAAGACAGCCTAGGTATTATAGATAAAGACCATACAACTATCCAAGACAATTCCAAGAAATATGATAGATCTATTCAACACTTGAAAGACACCATCAGAGGCCTTATCTGAGGAGCACATAGATACAGAAGTTAATGGTTTAGAAAATTTGTTTATCAGGCTCCCAGCAGAGAACTTCCAAATACACAAAAAGATAGGCATATTCAGATACAAGAAGCTTTTAGAACTACAAATAAACCAGACAAGAACAGGACATCCCATAGTCACATTATAATCCACACAGGATCAATTCAGACCAAGGAAAAGATCCTTACAGCTGTCAAGGAGAAAAGATCAGTCACCTATAAAAGAAAACCAATTAGAATTACCTCAGATTTGTCAACAGAGACAATTAAAGCAAGAAGAGCCTGAAATGATGTATGCCATGCCCTAAAGACAAACAACTATCAACCAAGAATAGTGTACCCAGCTAAACTCTCCTTCATAACTGAAGGTCAAATAAAACTCTTCCATAGCAAAGAAAAATAAACAATATATCTCCACCAAATCAGCTCTACAAAAGCTACTTAAAGATGTCCTACACATAGAAAACCAACAAGACCATAATAAAGGCCAAGAAACCACACTCAAACAGAATCCAAGAACCATAGGAAGAACCCAGTACGCGTAGCCCCCAAGAAGGTGGATAAAATGGCAGGAACACCCAAATAACGCTCAGTCTTATCTCTCAATATTAACAGATCTAACTCTCTAATTAAGCGACATAGACTGTCTAGTTGGTTTAAAATGAAAGATTCTTCTATCTGCTACCTTCAGGAATCACAACTTGCCCATAAAAAAACAAACACATTTTGAAAGTGAAGGCTGGAACAAAATCTACCAAGCAAATGGCCCCCATAAATATGCAGGAGTTGCAATCCTAATATCAGATAAAATAGACTTCAAATTAAAATTATTGAGAAGAGATAAAGAAGGTTACTACATACTAATTAAGGGATCTCTCCTTCAGGAGGATATTACAATTCTAAATATTGTCAAACAATAGTGCACCCAAATTTATCCAAGAAATACTACTTTAAATCTCACATAGATCCAAAGACATTAATTGTTGGGGACTTTAACACACAACTATCCCCACTAAATAGATCAACTCGGCAAAAAATCCACAGAGAAACTGCCGATCGAACAAGTGCATATATCAACTGATTTAGCAGGCATCTAGCGAATATTCATCCAGCAGCATCAGAATACACTTTTTACTCAGCAGCACATAGAAAATTTTCCACAATACACCACATTTTAGGTCACAAATCAACCTTGTCAAAATTCAGACACATTGAATTCATATCTTGCATTCTCTCAGACCAAAAGGGAATAAAATTAGAACTCAACACAAACAGCCACCAAAGAAAGTCCAGTAACACATGGAGGCTGAAAAACACACTGTTGAAGCACCAGTGCATCATGGAAGAGCTTAGAAATGAAGTTCAAATGTTCATGATATTCATCAAAAATTAGCACAGAGACTATCTGCTCCTCGAGACACAGCAAAGGCATGATTCAGAGGCAAGTTTATAGCTCTGAGGTCCTACATCAACAAATTGGAGAGAACTGAAACCAACAATTTAATGAGATCTGACACTCCTTGAAAAAGAGCATCAAGATAAACCCCAATCCAGTTGATGGAAAGAAATAATTAAAATTCAATCAGAATTAAATGAATTAGAATTTTAACAAAACCATAGGAAGAATCAAAAAAATGAGAAGGTTCTTTGAAAAAAAAATAACAAAATTGACAGACCCATAAAAAAATCTTATCAGAAAAAGAAGAGACACGCCCAAAGAAATAAACTCAGAGATGAGAATGGAAACATCACTACAGAAACAACCAAGATTCAGAACATTATAAAGGAATACTGCTCAAAACTTCATGCTAATATGTTTGAGAGCAGAAATGGACCTTTTCCTGGCAATTATTGACATGCCAAAACTAAACCAAGATGAGTTAAACCATCTTAACAGGCCCATATCAAGCACTGAAATAGAAACAGCAATAAGAGACCTCCCATCTAAGAAAAGCCCAAGAACAGATGGTTTTACAGCAGAATTCTACAAGACCTTCAAAGCAGAGCTCACACCAATATTCCTCCAATTTTTCAATGAAATTGAAAGAGAAAGTTCACTACTGAAAGCTTTCTATGAAGCCATCATAACCCTCATCCCAACACCCTCATCAAAGAAAGAGCACTATAGACCCATTTCTTTGATAAACCTTGATGCAAATCCTCTCAACAAAATTTTGGCTAATTAAATTCAACAATTCATCCAAAAAATCATACAGCACAATCAAACAGGATTCATTTCAGGGATGCAAAGCTGCTTCAATATACGCAAATCAATTAACATAATTCATCACATCAACAAGAGCAAGGATAAGAACCACATGGTTATCTCAATAGATGCAGAAAAAGACTTTGACAAGATCCAAGACCCCTTTATGGTGAAGGTCCAAGAAAAATTAGGAATCCATGGAACCTTCTTCAATAAAATAAAGGCTGTGTATTACAAAACTACAGAAAGCATTATACTCAATGGTGAAAAACTAAAGCTATTTCCTCTGAACTCAGGACGAGACAAGGATGCCCACTCTCTCTACTGTACTTCAATCTAGTATTAGAGTCCCTATCTACAGCAATAAGACAAGATGCAAACATAAAAGGGATCCCAATAGGGAAAGAAGAAGTCAAACTCTCCCTCTTTGGAGATGACATGATCTTGTATTTAAAGACTCCTCCGCTCCCAAGTTACTCATGGTGACTCAAAACTTTGGCAAAGTAGCAGGGTATGAAATTAAGCCTGAAAAATCAATGGATTTACTGTATGCCAACAATGAGAAAAGTGTAGCTGAGATTATGAAAGCAACTCCATTCGTAATAGCCCCCCAAAAATAAAATACTGAGGAATTAACTTAACCAAAGTAGTGAAGGAACCCTATGATGAAAACTTTAAATACCTGAAAAAGGAAACCAAAACAGACTTAGAAATTGGCTAAAAGTTCCATGTTCCTAGATTGGAAAGATCAACATCATGAAAATGGCAATACTTCCCAATGCTATCTAAAAATTGAATGTGATACCTATCAATATTCCAACCTCATTCTTCAAGGAAATAGACAAGGCAATCCAAACATTCATATGGAACAATAAAACACCCCGAATAGCAAAAAACGATCCTTAACAGAAAGAACAGTGCTGGAGGAAATCAATACCAAATTTCAAACTCTTCTACAAAGCCATAGTAATCAAAACAGCTTGGTACTGGCAAAAGAACAGACCTCAGGACCAATGGAATAGAATTGAAAACCCAGGAATGAACCTAAAGACCTACAGCCATCTAATCTTTGATAACGGAGCTAAAAATATAGAATGGAAGAAAGACAGTCTCTCCAGTAAATGGTGCTCTCAAAATTTGTTAACTAGTTATAAAAAACTAAATCTAGATCCTTATATATCACCCTGTACCAGAATCAACTCCAAATGGATCAAAGACCTCAGAGTCATGAAGACACTCTGAAAACATTACAGGATGGAATAGGAGAAACGCTAGATCTCCTTGGCACAGGCCGAAACTTTCTTACTAGAGACCCAGAAACACAACAAATCAACAAAAGTTTGGACAAATGCAATTGCATGAAATTGCAGAGCTTCTGCATGGCACAGGACATAGTTAGAAAGATCCATAGAAAGCCCACGAATTGGGAGAAGATCTTCGCTAGCCATACAATGGACAAGGGTCTCATATCTAAAATATATCTGGAACTCCAAAAAAATTAAATTACCCAACAACAAATCCTAAAAGAAACAACTGCCCAATAAATAAGTGAGCTAAAGACTTAAAGAGAAACTTCTCTGAAGAGGAAAGAAGGATGGCCAATAGACACATGAGGAAATGCTCAAAATCCCTAGCCATAAAAGAAATGCAAATCAAAACAACATTGAGATACCACCTCACGCCAGTTAGAATGGCAAAAATCAAGAACTCTAATAACAACAAATGCAGGATTAGATGTGGTTAGGGTAAACGTACTGCATTGTTGGTGGGAGTGTAAACTTGTTCAACCACTTTGGAAAGTGGTATGGAGGTTCCTCAAAAGACTCCACATAGACTTCCCCTATGACCCAGCAATCCCACTTTTGGGCATTTACCCAAATGATCACAAAGAAGACCACACTAAAGCTCCCAGCAAAACTATGTTTATGGTAACATTATTTACCATAGCTAATCTTGGAACCAACCCAGATGCCCCTCAGTAGATGAATGGATCAAGAAATTGTGGTATATGTACACAATGGAATTCTTTTTCTCCACCAGAAAGAATGACATTGCCCCATTGTTAGGAAAATGAAAGTCGTGGAAAAAAATTATATTAAGTGAAGTAAGCCAGGCCTAAATACTCATAGGCCCCATGGTTTCCCTTATTGGTAATAAATAGTATATGTCTGAGACAAGCAGAAAAGGTAAGATTCGTTGATGTTAGGTGAAATGTACCCCAAGATAAGTATTCAAATTTTTTTTTCATGCGATTGTTTTTAACATATTTATAAGATGAATTTTTGTTGCTTTGTATGTCCCTCCCCCACGATATAACTCCTGTTTTCACTATATTTTATGTTGGTATAATTTATGGAGGGGCATGGAAAAAACAAATCGAAAAAAGGATAGAGTTGGACCCATTGTAACAATGAGATGTAGAAGATGTTATGTCGAAAAACGAACTTTAAAACTTTCGCAAGCCGGAGTATAATGGGGTGAGGCAGGAGAGGTGAGATGGAAGGGGATAGGAAGGGGAAATAAAGGAGGAGGCAACAATGCTTGATAAGAAATATACTCATTATCTTGCCCATGTAATTGTAACTCCTCTGTATGGTATTTTCAGAATATTAAAAAAAAACCTTCATACCTATTAATTTTATACGAATTCTATGTGCTTAGAAGGTTCTTTTTATTTTCACAGCCGTCTTTGGCATACACAGACATATCATGGATTATATGAAGGTAATAAATTTCCAGATGCTTGCCAGGAGGAGTAAAACCTATAGTTTTTTGTTTTTTGTTTTTTTTTTGAGAGGCTTGCCATTTCATGAAAAAAATATGCTGCTTGACACAGGATTTCACAAAATTGTATTGCTAGGAAGAACTTAAACAATCATCTAACATTACAGAGTTGAGGGAGATGAATTGATCTTCTGAATAATTTACTTTTGTGTCAAATAAGAGCAGGCTGCCAAAAAGAGAGTAGACTTTAGAGAAACATGAGGAGTTGTATGTAAATAGGTGCTTAGCTGATTTTGTTAATTTGTGAACTAATACAGGGAAATAAAGTGCAGCAAGGTTAAAAAAATAAATTACTCTGCATTGAAATACTCATTTGTGTGTGTGTGTGCACACACGTGCCTGTACACACACGTGCATGTTCATGTGCTCATGCATGCATTCATCATTCCTGCTCTAAGCATCTGTGCCCAAGGTAGTGGTCTACCACTTGAGCCACTGCTGCACTTCTGGTTTTTTGGAGATAATCACATGTTTTTTCATGATTGGACTGGCTTTGAACAGTGTTCTTCAGATCTCGGCCTCCTGAGTAGCTAGCTAAGCTGATTCACCCTCTGAGTAGCTAGTTAATATTCTGTCTGTCCTCTATGCTTCACTGCTCTTTTATTCTTTTCCTGAGGTTATCACAAGCCTGTCATATTTATTTCTAATTGTTTTAAAAATACTGTTACTGCTTGGCACCAGGGGCTCCAATCTGTACTCTTAACTACTTAGGAGGCTTGAGAACAGAAACCAGGACAAATTATAGGGAAGTTCCTTCTCAATTTATAGCTGGGTGCATTGGATCATTTCCACCATCCTGCACTATCTAGAGACTAAGATTGGAAGGACTGCAGAATCCAGGAAGGTAGACAAGTAGGTGTGCAACTCTGATGCCATTGATGATGGGAAGAATAAAAGGACAGATCAGGTGCATGTTCTTGTGGAAAGGGAACCCCTATACTAAAATTAACTACTGATATGCCAGCCTAGCAAGAACAATACCCCAAGTTGAAATCCCCACAATTTTCCAAAACCAAAAGAAGTACATACATTAACATCCCAAAACTTAGCACAATCTGTTCTTTTCTCTAATATCATCTTTATCTGATTATCATATTATGTGACAGAATAGTTTCTTCATTAAACTTATGATATATTTTAAAAGACCTCGAAAATTCTTTCTCACTTATTAAGTGCAAATGAATGGCATATTACCTCACTTCTTACATATTTGACTGCCACTAAAAATCCATCCAATGGTTATTATAATAATATATTCTGATTTGTTACTTTATTTGTAACAGTTTTTAAACATTTTGCTTTTCTGGTGAAGTTTAAGTATTTAAATGGTATCATCAAAGTATATTCCTTGGGTACTTGGGGCAGGTTTTTATAAAATTTTTAACTAATGGCTTCTAAGAATTCTTAATTTCTATATTATTTGTATTATTTTTAATTTCAATATAATTTTATTGTAAGGGTAATGTACAGACGGGTTACAGTTACATAAATAAGGTAATGAGTACATTCTTTTGAAAGGAACTTGTTAACCCCTCCATCGATTTTTTTGTACACTCAAACAATTACTGATGCTTTTGCTGTTGCTATTGATCAAATGTACTTTTGCTTTCATTGTTCATGCATTTTTATTTTAAAATTGATATAAAAGGGGTTTACAGTTACTTAAGTCAACTAAAGAGTACACTTCATTTTATTTTCTATATTTCTAATTTTGATGTTAGTTACTTATTTTCTTGTTTCTTTAGGATTCTTTTTTCAGAGTTGTAGGATTAGTAAATTTAATTTTGCATAATTTTTACATATGTAAATTATTCAGACACATATATGTTGCTTTTAAAATATTTAACATGTGAATATTTAAAATTATTTTCTTAATTTTTATATGGCTAGTTAATTTAAATAAATTGATTTTCTTATAGTTCTAAACATATTTTTCCAGGTAACAAATAATTACTGTATTTTCAAGAAGCACATACAATATTAAGAAAGGCTTCATTTCCTGGTCATTTTTTTTGTAAATATTTGTACTTGAATTAAAAAAAAAGTTTGAGCTGGGCATGGTGATTTGTGGCTTCCATTTTCTACCTATGGTAGGAACTGCAAATAGGGTTTGTAATTCAGGAGAGCCTGAGAAACTATGAGACCCTATCATAAAAATATCCAGAGTGAAATGATTAGAGATATAGCCTCCCATAACGAGATATAGAGCACCTGGTTATCATATGCTAAATCTTGAGGTTAAAACACCAGTATCATTAATCTTTTGTCAAAATTAAAGTATACATGTTTCAAAATGTTTATTATTTAAAACTTATTTGCAAAGGTTCTCATGTCTTCTATTTCTTAATTTTCAATTTACTTAATCTATAAGAATCCAAGTATATTGTGACTATTTGATTTCTACTAAACGTTTAAATACTATGAGCAATATTATGATTTCATATATTAACCTATTTTTATTATTTGTGATAATTTCCTCTATTTAATATTATAATATCAATATTCCAAATGTGTGTATGTGATGTGTGTGTATGTGTGTGTGTGTGTGTGTGTGTGTGTGTGTGTGTGTGTTTATATGGTTTTGTGTGTGTGTGTTTTGTGTGTACTTCGTAATTCTTGGGAGATCACACCATTATTTCACATATGCTATATCAATATTTTACCACTGAACTATATACTGTGTAGTTATAATGCAAATAGTGTTTTAAATTATGATAAATAGTGTTTTAAATTATGACTTTTAAATTTTCATTCCTAGTATGTTTTTTCAAAATTATATATGATAAAATGTCATCCATTTTCTATCCACATTAGCAATTGTTATTGTTATTTTACTGTTATTTAGAATATTTCCAGTGCTTTTTCACTTCCAAATTCTTGTGTTTGTTATTGATAAAGGTTTTACTTTGCTGCTTTTCTCTCTTCATTCTTTTTGTCTTTACAGTTTACCTTTTGTTTCCTTTATTTCTTTGGAAATTAATTATCATATTCCTATTACAATTTCTTTACATTGTAACAGGTCATTACAATGCTTTATTTTCTTTTTTATTTTTCCCATCTTCTCTGACTCTTAGTCCACACTCTTAGGTGGATTAAAAAGAAACTTGATTAAGGACACTTTGATTATTTTCCTCCTTTTCTTGTCTGAAGTCTTTCTGTATTTGAAACACAATAACAATGACATACAGCTCCTAGGTGGTCCATCATTCTATCCCTTCTCACTCTCCTCTGTTGTACAGCTCAAGTCGTTATCATTCAAATTTATTATGCTATAGTGTTATCTAAATCTTAATTCATTCCTAAATTAATTTTAGTTGTTTTAAGCATTCTCTAAAGACATTTTTTCCTATATAATATCTGGGGTCTTGTGTTTTCACAAGGTATAAAATATGAGTGACTATCAAACATCTAGATATCTGTAGAATATTGGTCCAACTGCCCAATTCACTTGTATGTAAATTCAAAGAATACAGGTCAGTCAGAACAATCTTGTAAAATGGTGTAGCTTGAGGCCTCATAATAGATTTGATTCTTATTACCATGTTTATTAGTGAAAGAACCGACATATATTAGAATGTAACAGATTTATCAAAAATAAATTCTTAGTTTTATTGTCAATAGATTTTGAAAAGGATGCCATGACTTAATGAAATAAATATAGAATCTTAAATGGGTGTATTGGCACTATTGCCTCTCTAGTTATAAAGGATGATCTTAGACTACTTCCTCAAACCTTATACAAAAATTAAAAAAAAATTATTATCCAACTAAATGTGAGTTGTAAAAACCTACAAAACATAAATGTAAAAATTCATGACAATGGATCAGTAAAGGTTTCCAAAAAGTTGACATGGTAAGCATTAGTGGATAAAGAAAAGCAAGAATAAACTAATATCAACTGATAACCTTTCTTAATTCTATGAAAGTAGTGAAAACATATCCAACAGATAGAGGGCACATATTTGTTAATGCTACGATGTTAATGCTACAGTGATCCTGAATCTTAAGTACTTTTATATTTTCTAATTCTGTATAAATTTTTCCCGAACAGGATATTTCTATAAAGAACATATATAAATTAATAGTCAATAGAAGCATATGAATTAAGCTCCTCTTTAGTATCTAAGAAAAAAGAAAAAGAAAGCTCACTGGTATGACCATAATATAAAAAGAAGACACAAAATATAGTAATGCATTTGTGGAGAAATTGATATACTCCGCATAGCAGAATGATTTGTGTAATACTACAGTCATTTAGCAAGCAAGTTTTCAAGTCTTCAAAAGGTCAAAGAGAATTGTATATGTTCTAGCCATTACACTTCTATGTATGTATTAAAGACAAGTAAAAAACTTCTATGGATCGGGAATGTAGATCATTGACAGTGGACTTGGACAGTATGAGTGAGAACCTGAAAATAATTCCCCAAAACAAATTTTGAAAAGACACCCTATAGAAGATTTATGCAGAAAAAATTCCTGTAATTCAATTTTATGTCTATTTTAATATCTGTTATAAAATTTATAGCATTTCTATTTGAAGAAAGGCAAGTTTGTAAAAATTAGGCTTAGAAAACCTATGATTGCACAATTCACTTCCAAAGCACTAAAATGTATACAATGAAAGGAGATAATATATTTCATGTGAATTTCATGTCAGCAAAAAAATAAAACTATAGTTGAAAATTCTTCACACAAAATACAAAATACCCAAAAAGAAGTTTTTGTTGTTGGCTAAAAATTCTTTGTAAACTACAGCTTCTAAAACAAAGATGTGATTTCTGTTTATTTTGAGTTTTATTGTCTGTTTTTTGAGTTTATTCAGAGCTAACCCAATCAAAAAATGTATGTGATAACTGGAATATCTAGGAATTATGCATCACTTATACGTAATTGATAACCTTTTCTGGAAGAAACTTTTAGCAAATGATAGAAAACACAAATCTATGCATCTGCATTTTATGATAGCCATATGTTACTTGCTCAATCCAATTGTTTTTCTCTACTTTGCTAGAAAAATGTATTCTCAGGATAAGAACCAATAACGTGAAAAGAAACAAAATACACAATCATCTTGATTTATTTGTGACAAAAACAAATGAAATAAAACAATTCCACTTAAGTGACTCCATTATTAGTATCATTATTAGTATCTATGAAGATGATCCTGAATGCCAACATCCATTGAATTTTTGGAATTTTAATTTCTACGAACATATGAAAACTAGAACAAGAAAACAAATATAGTCTTAGAGCAAACCAGCCTTGCAATAATTTTCTTAATTGTATTGAAATTACCAAAGAATTAATACCATTAAAACTATCTTTTCCTATGCAAATCATTTTAAAAAGTTTATCACTTATTATAATTAAAATACCAAGCAAGAGCAATTTTACAGAATAATTAGAAATATCATTTTATTACTATCGTAAAATAGAATAAAAGACCAGTCCCAATATATTATCATTATTCTTAATTTCGAATCATTACCTAAATATCTTAAACAATCTAAATAGTCATGTCTTTAACAAAGACGTAAATATTCTCTACTTTTTACCTAACATTTTCCATGCGCATGTATTCATGTTTCTAAGAAATGTTCACAGCAGGTAAAAGATGCTTCTGTGAAATTAATGTGATATATTTTGTTGTTGTTCTTGATGTTGTTTGCAAGGTTAGGCATTGTCCCTAAGCCATTTTGTGCTCAAAGCCAGCACTCTACAGCTTGAAATATAGAGCTAATTCCTGTTTTTAGTGGTTAATTTGAGATTAGAATCTAACAAGCACTTTTCTGTCTCGGCTAGTTTCTAACACAATTCTAATACCTCATTACACAGAATAGCTCGAATTATAGGTGTGAGTCATTGGCACTTGGTGTAATGTATTTTTTTTAACTTTAATTATATCTCAAGATTTTTGTTTCACTAAATTATACATATTATATATATATATATATATTTCTGAAGACAGACTCCCTCTAAAACTTTTTATGCTACCATTTTTGACCTTTTTATTTCAAAGATATACAGTCTATTTTTCCAAAAGTTTCCTAGAATAAAATAACTAATATTTCAATAGAATGTAGCGTTTATTACTTTTAAGGGAATTTTAGATATATACATGATATTGTATTAATATTTATATTATATTACTTGAAATAATTCTGTTCAAACTCTTAAATATTTGTGTGTAGTGGTGGGGAGAGAGGAAGCTAACTCATACTGGTTAGGAAATTGCAAAACTTCAAAAATCTATTCTATAATTTGTTATAAGCACATAGTCAAGCTAAATGTTATGGTTTAGTTTTTTTGTTTCTTTGTTCAAAATTTTTATATGGATGCATGCACAGTGGCAACATTAAAATTATTAATCAAAAGACAAATAATCACAAATCATAGGTACATATCAGAGTTTCAATAGTTAGCACTTATGGTGCTAATAATAATTTTGATGAGGATGATGATGACCACAGTGTAACCTGATAATGACAATATTGTGATTGAAAAGGAAAAAAAATTACACATTTTTGAAGCTATATTTCCCACATTGAATATATAGTAATAAATAGCGTTGGATTACATATAATAAGAATAACAAGAGGAGCGTTTCAATATCAAGAAATATCATAGAAACAGGTAGAAACAGTAAAAACCGTAATGTTATTCCTGCAGTCTCTCTAATGTATACACACTTTTCTTGGTGGTATTATTTTCTTATAAATAAACTTAATTATTTCCACATTTTGATGGGCTAAGATGTAGTTTTCAGCTTAGTGTGATTAGTTCAAAAATATTCTCATATAGATACTATTCAATAACCAGTGTTGTCAATGATATATTAAGGGTATGTTCTTCAGTACATATGAAAAATATGACACTATTTACATAGTACCACTTACCTATCTGTAGTTACCTTAAAAGGACATAGACCTTAGTGCCAGGAGGTGAAATTTATTTTTATTTCTGCAGGAAACAATTTGTGACTTTATACCAACAAACTGAATTTGACTCTTTCCTTATTTGTAAGGTAAGGTGGAAAATGTAAGGACTCTTCACTTTTCTTTTTTCTTGCTCTAGAAGTCAACACATATATTCTTCATTATTTCTGGTAGATAACATCCATTTATAGATGAGAAATGTAAGGCCAACAGTCAATGTAGTGAGTAAATAATGATACTAGAATTTGTGTCTGAACACTTCACTCTGTGTGCTTACAAAGAGAGTAATTTGGTGATGAAGAGGACCAATATGAAAAGACTATGGGGAAAAAGCATACTTTGGAAATGGTTGTTTTAGGACTAAGTGACAGTGTTGAGTAAATGAAACAGGCTGGTGTCAGGGGCATAAAAAGGAGTATATCGAAATTATTTGAGTGGGGGCTGAGAAGGTGGCTCAGTGGGAGAGCACTTGCCTTGCATGCATGAGGCCCTGTGTTCGATTTCTCAGCACCACATAAGCAGAGAAAAAAAGCAGGAAAGGTGCTCTGGCGCAAGTGCTAGAGTCCTAGTATTGAGCTGAAGAACTGAGGGACAGCACCCAGGCCCAGAATTCAGGCCCTACGACAGGACCCAACCAAAAAATAGAAATCATTTCAGTGACAGAAACTGAGAAAATCTTGATCATTCATCTTATCTAATAGGAGGGAGTAGAAGGGTAAGAAGAAATCAAATGTGCTTCCACACGTTTGGCTGGCAACTGTGTTAGTGCTACTCTTAGTTATAAGGACCACAGGTGGAAATGATGGATTTAGGGGAAAAATTCTAATAGTTCTGAAGTTTAGATGCAAAGATGTGTCTGTTTAAACATCATCAAAATATCCAAGACCATGAATATGAAAAAGAATAATATAATTGGGGGTATTATTGAAGGGAAAAGGAAAAGGAAAGTTCTGACACAGGTGTGAGCAATGTGGGCACCACTGTATACAAGATTGGAAGAAAGAGATAAATAAGGGGAAAAAAGTAATAAACACAGATTTACAGAAGTAAAGGAAGGAATTTGCAAGAAGATATTGAAAAAAATATGCTATTTGGATTTGATAAGTAAAAGGACATAGACAAGTTCAATAAGAACATTGTTTTGGTGAAAGTCATATTGATAAAATTTTGGGATATGAATATGAAGCCATAAAATTCTGGATCTATAAATTCAACAGATCCTGTTGATTTTAAATGTTGGGAACCAATGCTTTAATCCTGACCTTAGAAGAATTATACACATATAACTGTCATGAACTTTACTCATAGGTATTGTGTGAATATTTGTGAAGACTTTGTTTATCTAGGAGTTTATAGAGTGAACTACAGCACAGAAAACCTTAATTTGTCCTACAGTTCCAATGTGTGGCCCATCTTTCCACATCAGCTTTGGATTTTATTGAAATATCTTTAGATATGTTTGGGTGTCTTATCAGCCTATTCATTATAAATGTAGGACAAGTAACACCAAGTATTAGGTTGAGCATACAGCATTACTGATGTGTCTGAAAACTCTTCGAATTGATTCTTTAGAATAGAAAATGCCTCAATAGCCATTGACACATCATAACTTCCATATACTCTATTTAACTTAGTTATTGTTAGGGATATCTCCCTGGTGAAATAACCCTGTCAATGAACCTGTCACAAATTCTTATATGTAGGGAATTCTTTTATAAACTTCAAGCTTTTATTGAATGGAAGAGTTCAGACTTTACCCTCACCAATACGACTGAATGCCTAAAAAGATAAGACATTTTGCTTTAATGCCTTTCTTTCATTTTCTCATACCCTTAGGTAAGTAGGGAAGGATTTTGATGTAACAATAATACAATGGTTACTTGTACTAACACGACATTTAGGATCTAGTGTTGCTAATTAGCTCTCGATTTTGTGGCTATTTATATTTCTCATGGGAAAACTAAAGAGCTCCAAGGAAATTGACCTAAGGAGACTTTCAATTCTAATATTCAGTTTGTCTCAAAATGCTTTAAATCCTACATCCTCTAATGTGAGCATAGGGTTACACTGTGCAACTTTTCTCCTCAAAGAGTGAGTACTACCCTATTGCTTAATATGGACAAAGTACTTTCATACATAGACTGGTCTTGTGCAAACAAGAAGTGGTAGTTGAACAATGTTCTTAGCAGTTTGTATAGATGAAATGGAAATAGAGCAACTATGAACTCAAAAGGAATGTGTAAAAAAGCGAAAGGCACAAAGTAGAATGTGCCAAGGAAATGCTGAAGTATAATTTCAAATTATGTGCTCAGGTGTGAGAGTATGTTCAAAGTACAGCTTAAGAAAATGTAGTTGTATATCTTGGGGGAAAATTGCTTTAAACTCTTCTAGGATAATTGTACAAGTAGAAGCCCCTAACTCTGACTCTAATCAGCCGCATCATCTTCAACTTAGGGACTATTTTCCAAGTGCAAATTGAGAAAAAGAGGGCTCCTCACAGTTAGTGTTCAGGTTGAAGTAATGTAAATAACATAATTTTTCTTATAAGACTTCATTTATTTTGGAGGGTTAAATAGGAAAAACCCAAACAAATATTTTGCATATACCTAAATTAAGTGGGACATAGTATATTACTCTCTCTTTAACTGGGAAGTTGTAGATTATGTCTTTTTATACTCTAACTTGGGGCAATGATCTGCTGTCAGTCATTTTCTTCCCCTCCCCATCTTTTGCCCTTCCAATTACATAATTTTTATTTAAAGACACATACATGAGCTTGCATTTCTAAATCCTTCAAAATTATCTGAACTGCTTCATACTTCTGGCAGCCTCCTATATCTTTCTCAAGGGGATATTTTGTCACCACCATTTTAACCCATATGATATTGGATATCTTTCTTCTTAATTCAGTGCAAGATATACATTAGACTCATCCAGATATCTCAACACTTGTACCACCATGAAATCCTATCTTCAATAAAAATCATGATTTTAGAATATCTGGGGAGGTGGCATCTGTCATTTTTGAATTATCCTAAGTGATACTTACATGCAGTCATGTTTTAAATCAATATGCCTCTCAGTAGATGAATGAATTGACAAAATGTGATACATGTGACAAAATGCTTCCAATTCATACGGAAATGAAAAAATCCTACTAAGTAAAATAAACAAGACACAAAGAAAGAGATTCCATGTTTTCCCTAATTTGTAACAAGTAGGAAATATCTAGGATAGCCCTAGCAGATGAGCAGAATGGCTCAGTAGCTATGTATAAGATGATGATGAGCAAAATGAACTCCTACATATGGAAACAAAGGTTTTCTTTGTGGTTGTTGTTTTTAATGTATTCTGTGATTCTTTTTTCTTTTGTGTTTTCACCTATGGTTTGTCCCCTGCTGTGTTTGATTTCAGTATCATGTGTCATTGTATACATATTTATTTTAATTAGGGAAGGGAAGAGGAACAACAACATTGCACGACAAAGGACAAAGGACAAACCAATGTAATATCAATGCTCACAAGACAACATGATGAAAACTTACATTACAACTTGTGAAGGGTATTGGGGTGAAGGAAAACTGTGAGAAAAGTGAGGTAGTGGGTAAAAAGTTCTACATGTTATCTATTCACCATCTTACAATTCAGCAACCCCTTCTATATATCACCTTGACAATATAATTAAATTAAAAAATAACTTACATAAAATATAATTTCACTGTATTGGTATAGTAAATACAATTTTATTCCCCCTTTCTTTATTAGAGGGTCATCAACTTGAATGTTATCAAACTATGGAATATCTTCACAATATACTTGCCTTTATGTTGAAAAAACCATTATCTCACACTATAACCTAAGAAAGTTCAATTCTATGGAAACTCCTTACTTTTAAAACTGAATAATTGTTAAGAGGACAGAATATAATTATTCTTCAAAATTCAGATGACTACTAACTAATCATTTTCAAATTCTGATCATGCCATACCAGAGACATTTAAAACAGCATCTGTTTACATTTTAAGTAATTCTGCAATAGATCAAATTTCCAATGAGATGTTACATATTTAAAAGTCAATAAAAAATAGGCACATTCTGGTAGAAGATAAAACTATGACCTATCTATAATAATTAATTCCTGAAGAGTAAACATTTATCATCAGAGTAAGCTATTATTTCTATGACAATCAATCCTAAGTTTTTATGCTGTAAAGTCATCCTAGCCCAACAGTTTGCAACTTGTAAGGTGCACCTAAAAATTGCCTGAATTAACATCATGACTAGCTTATCACTATTGTGAAAAAAAATACTACACTTCTGCTGTGATGCCCTCCCAATTGTGCAAAGAACACTACAATAAACTTTTCTGCATCATTTTCCCTCCAGTGGTATTCTTGAGATCAGAATATTTGCAAATAGTATTTATATTATTATTATTTTATATTAATTTTATTATATATTATTTTTATCTATCATAGATATTCAGGAGATCTGAATATGGGAACATTGAGATCTGAAGATTTTGTTTCAAACCCACCCAGGTAGCAAGGTTCCTTAGATTCTTATTTCCAATAAACTCGTAAGGAATAGCTAGTTCCAAGTGGCACTGAGTTTAAAGTTGAAGAGCAGTAGCCTTTAGCACAAACAGGCTCAGGAACAGTGCCCAGACCCAGAGGTTAAGCCCTAGCATAAACTAAACAACAAAAACAAAATAAAAACAAACGTTCAACCTAGATTTTTTCCCTCATTGTATGAGTAATTAAGAGGTACTTAAGGAAATTTCTTCCTGTGTTATGTATAGATAGAAGAAAAAAAAAAAGATCTCATTCAATTACTCTCCTCATACCATGTTACACCAAAGTCTCCAAAAATTGCTCTTTTTCTAAATTTATAAATTAATAGCATCCATTTGTTGGCAACTTTGTCTGGATTATTCACATTATCATGTTATACATGAACTACTGGAGTTATTTATAAACTAATTTCTAAATATACCTCACTTGAAAGAAAATTCTAGGCAAATAGAATGCCACAATCATTTGTGAATTTCTAAAATAAATCTTCTACTTGAAAACAATTTTGTAGTATCCTAGAGAATATGAAATTACAAACAAAAAACAGTTATTTCAAATATAAATTCTAATTTAGGCAGGTCTCCAAAGTCCTACATTAGATGAACTTTGCTAATTCTCCAGGCTTAAGCTTTTGTAATCCTTCATCATTGCTTTGGAATCCAACATAATGATGCTTACTTTTTCAAATTTTTGAATGGGAATCATGAACTGTTTTGCATCTAACAATGTTCTGTAATGAAGAGAGCATGTAAAACACAAGTGAGGATTATATATGAGAGCATTTCAATAGGAAACTTGACTTATCAAAACATAGTGAAAAAATTAGCCCAAACCTCCAACTGTGTATTCCTTTCATGTTTTTTGGCTTGTTTTATTGAGACAAAATTATACTACCTGGTCCAGGGAAGGTATGTAATTCCACTATCTAATCTCCTATCTTATTCTGAGTGCTAGAATTCCAGGCTTTATCACATTGCCCTACCAGAGTTTGTTGGTTTATTTAATCTAGAAACAAGCTAGCAATTCTGAACTTCTCCATGATCTTATCCTCTAGGCTGACTGCTCTGATTGTTTATGTACAATTTTCAAAGACGTTCTAATATTTGACACAGAATATGAACATTTTCAGATGCACCTGCAGGGTTCTCTGATTCATTCTTCCATGGATCTGATCCCTTTAATAATGATTACTTGAGTTAATATCTCTGGTCCCTACCTTTGTAATATTCTCAAGATTTTTTGGGGAAAGTTCACTTGAGGACTTTCTAATATTAAAAATTATCACTTGTTCTAGTCTTACTCAGGACATATTTTCTATTATTTTCTAACTTTTTCAACACATTCTGAGTGTTGTTTCATATGTGTGTTTACACATATAAGTGCCTCTGTGTATGTGCATGCTTGTGTGTTTGTATGCCAAAACCTCAAGCTCTTATTCAGCAGTGTTTCTCATATCTAGTATTCCATCACTTCTGCCATTCTTACAATGCAGGTTTAGGCTGTTTAATTATAGGTATTGTCGCAAATAATTTTTTTCCCAGGCTGGATGCAAACTGAACTTCCCAGAATCCTTTACATTCTTAGGTTTTATCTCTCCAGGAGTATCAACTTTTAAACTTGAAACACTTTTGTGAGTGTAAAGTCTACCCTGTAGCCCAGATTTTTAACTTGAGAATTCATATAAAGATAGATGAACATACACATTACATATATTGACAGTACACTGTTAGAAATGTGATCTTAAGCCAGGTGACAGTGACTCATGTCTATAATCCTCAGATCTCAGCCTCCTGAGTAGCTGAGTAGCTAGTGCAGTTGAAATCCAGCACAAGTAGGAAAGTTTCTGAAGCACTTATCTCCAATTAACAACCAGAAAACTGGAAGTGGCACTGTGGATCAAGTGGTAGACTGCTATCCTTAAGCTGAAGAGTAGAGGAAGAGTGCCCAGGCCCAGACTTCAACCCCACAAATACCAAAGAAAAAAGAAAAGTAAAGGAAAGAAATAAAAAGATATGTGAACTTAGCAAACAGTTCATTGCTAATATAATTCCTGCTCTCTCAACATGGCTTTTTTCCAGTTAACTCCATGCTCTTATATCTGACTTGCTTTGAAACTATAAATATTCTTCCATTCTACTTTTTTACAAATTTGCATTATTAGTTGCCATGATTTAGAGCTAGTAGAAGAGACAGAGTGGCCTCATCCTTCATGTTCCACTTAGTAATAATGCTTTCTCTATATCACTTCCGTAGATCTACATACTGGCTTTGGCTTTATTCTTTCAAATTTGTCTTATTTGCAGAGTATTCTATACTCTATTGAGTAACCATACTTAAACACAGAACTTCTTTTTCTCCTATTATTCATATTGTTTCTCCTACTGTTAACATATGTACATTTGTGAAATAATGCACAACACACCGAGAACCTTCTCACTTAAAATTGGTCTTAATTTATAGAGCACTTAGCAAATTTGAACTTAATGTACTCCAGGATAATGGTTTTTCATGTTTTTTATTGTAAAAAATGTTGTACAGAGGGGTTAGAGTTATATACGTAAGTTAATTAGTACATAATCAATCAAGCATTGTTACCTCTTCTTTTGTTTTTCCCCTGCCTTCCCTTTCCTCCTCGCCGCCCCAAATCCCCCCTCCAATCCTCAAGTTGTAAAGTTCATTTTCTACATAGTGTCTTGTAGAACTCATTGTTACAATGGGTCATACTGTATCCTTGTTTCAGCATTTTGTTATTTCCCTTCTCCTACCCACATTAGAAAAAGGTATATGCAAGATGCAGATCACCGACATCAAATACAGTAAAAACAGGGGTTATACCGTGGAGGTAGAAAATAGAAGAGAAACCAAAAAAAACACATACTACCTGTGAGGTAACAATAAAGAAAAATCAAGTTGTGTCCTATCTTAGAGTCCATTTCACTTAACATAATTTTATATATCCATATGTACATGTATAATGTTTTATAAGCGATTGAAATTCTGTATTTTCTCATGACTAAGTTGTTTCTGAAACACATGTTACCTCATGTACAAAGATGTACTTGTGCTATTTCAATGAAGCCAAAAAACGTTCATTTTACCTGGAGCAGCACCATAGATTGTTACTTGAAGTAATTGGAAGGAACTGTTACTGGAAGTGTAAACTGATTCCAAGAGAGGAATTGAACATAGAGAAATGACAAGTTCAACTTAATTTGTGCTCTCGTTTTACTGTACAAGAAAAGAATTCAAAGCTTGAAGGAAACTCTGTCCCTGACTTTTTCGAGTGTGTTCTTTACTCACATAAAACTTGTCTGTAAATTTCTAGTTGAGAGTATTACAAAAGGAAACAATATGCCATTTGAAGGCCAACATAGATAAAAAGGAAATAACGTTGTTTTAAAAGTGTTCTACTGCAAAGAAATAAAGACATGTAGGTTTAAAGGTACCTTATGCCTAGATATTTCAATCCTGACATGATTGTCTTGTTGCAGGAGTCAGTTATCCATTCCTTTAATCTGGTCCTGAATTCACCATAGCAATAAGGATTCCAAAAATCAGGATCCAGTGAGTATGATCAGCAAAAGGAGCCTCTTTTCAAACCAGTGCTGTAAGGATGGTCCCAAAGAAATATGTGGGGGTTTTTTTTGCTTGCATGCTTGTTTAGTTTGTGCTGGTTCTGGGGCTTAACCTCAGAGTCTGGACCCTGTCCCTGAACCATTGTCTTTCCTGTCACCATGGCTAGTACTCCACTGCTTGAGCCAAACCTACACTTCTGGCTTTTTTGGTGTTTAATTACAGATAAGAGTTTGGCAGACTCTCCTGCCTATTGGCTTTGAGATTGTAATAAATCCAAGTGACATCAACTGTATGGACTTCTCTTTTGAACCAAGACATGTTAGATGAAGTTTATTATAAAGCTAGTATTCGACAATTTTTTAAAAGAAGAGACTATGTTCAGCCAAGAAACCATAACTTAACTCAGCAAAAGTAGGTGCACTGAATTATTTTGGAATTATGTTTTCTGCTTGGGAAGATTACTATTGACTTTGTCATTCCTTTCCAGGAACTGTTTCTGTTGGTCGTGGGGCTTGGACTCTGATCCTGGGCACTGTCCCTCAGCTCTTCAGCTCATTTTGAGTGCTCTACCACTTTAGCTACAGCACCACTTCCGGATTTCTGGTGGTAATTGAAGATAAGATTCTCGTGGATTTTCCTGAACAGGCTGGCTTTGAACCACAATCCTCTGGTTTCAATCTCCTGAGTAGCTAGTATTACAAGTGTGAGTCACCGGCACCCAGTTCATATGTGCATTTATGTGCACTTAATGACACTATGTTGACAAAGAATGGAAATTTGAATCAAATGGTGTGACATTGCAGCTTTTCAATAAAATGGAGGTAGCAATAAAGATGTCCTTCTTTTCCATGTTCTTACATTAATGACTCATGAGCTATGAGACTCTTACATTAGCATCATCTGTTGTCTGCGTATGTGGACTTAGTATAAGAAATTGTTGATAGAGAAATACAGAAAGACAGATATGTAGAAAGCAAAATAGATCAGGTATGAAAGAGCAGCATAGAAGTATATACAACTTATCACGCAGAGATTATGAACTAGCCTAAGTTATTGGAATGCTAAAGGCAATGAGGAATAAGCCTAGTTGATAACATGTTCTTCACTAACCAAAAATGGTTCTCTAGAACAGTTTATGGTACAACTTAGTTATTACTATTATTTATTCCTTCCATCTGGAGTTATTCCTTCTGTCAAAACTATTAATTAACCTCTTCTTTTTGGTGCCATAACTTACCAAAAAGATTTCCAAATCTCACTTATACTACCCTTCTGATTGTGATTAGCAGTGGCCACTCAAGAGCTTGGAATCTTTGAATTTCCAGGATTAATCTTCACTGATATCTAAGCACATTCCTGGTATTAATTGCCATGACCTATTAACAAAACTTTTTGTGTTCAACACAGTATTCTAATATAGGTAAAGTACATGAATTAAGGACTATTGATATGTATCAGTTGGAAGGAGCAATCATATATTCCAACTATGGGTTCTTTATTTTGCATTTCCTAGCTAAATGACTCTTTTGCCAGTCCTAGGGCTTGAACTCAGGGCCAGGGAACTGTTCCTGAGCTTCTTTTTTTTTTTTTTTTATCAAGGCTAGCACTCTACCACTTTAGGCAAAACACCACTTCCAGTGTTTCTTTTTCTGTTTATGTGGTACTGAGTAATTGAACCCACGGTTTCATGCGTGCTAAGCAATAACTGTTCCGTGAAATCACATTCCCAGAGCACTAAATGACTTTCTTTTTTTATATTAATAATAATTTTTTGTGTAAAAATACAGTACAGAGGAATTATAATTACATGAGCAAGGTAATGAGTACATTTCTTATCAAGCGTTTTTGCCTCCTCCTTTGTTTCCCCTTACCATTCCTGCCCACCCATCCCGCCCCCACAGCCAAAATTGTAAAGTTCTTTTTTCATCATGTCTTGTTACAATTGGAATTTCTTAAGATGGCATTACTTTTTCATTTTGTTAATATGTATTACAATTTAGGCCAGGTGGTAGAAAAGGAAGTGGAAAACAATATTAAGTCCATTAAGGCTGATATTACTATCACATCACTAAGGAAGTAGTGTTAAGACCTGCAGGACTCTTAGAGTTGTTATATGTGATATTATTATGTAAAACACTATTAACTGTCATCCCCGACATCCAAAACATTCTGCTTCCACTTTCCAGGTCAAGAACCATATATCTACACCTTTTTATTGATTGTGTGTGTTTCCTAGGAAGGAAGAAAGAGGATGTTGTAGGTGAAGGTGGAAAAATATGTATATTGGCTCTCTGTCCACATTTTTTGCATTTTTAAAAAGTGCTATTGATGAACTCCCACTTACATCTAATTGACTTGCTGTTTGCACAAGATGCAGAACAATGAAGACATTTATTCTGGTGAATAATCACAAATATTAACAAAATCCATTTCTGGAAAAATAAGATACTAGGTAAGAAATTATAAATTATTGTCTGTAAAATGGTTTCTTTTCTTGGAGAACAAAAGGTAGTATTGAAATTATTACTCTAACTTTCTCTGAGATTTTATGCTGTCTCAGTATCAAAATGTTCTCTAATTTCTGTAACAACCAAACATAAAAGACACGATTTGAAGATCTCAGTAGTTTTAGAAAATAAGTTACCTAATGTGATGGCAAGTATGATAGATTGTATTATGGTTCTCTTTTTTTCCTCTTTATCTCAAGTGTTGCATATCTTGGCATATTACTCTATGTCCTGAATCAGCTTCCTGTAGGTGAGATTTACCTCTACTCTGCAGTGCCAAGATGGGTCACTTGACTTACTTCTGCTTACAAATTCAACCGGAAGTGGTGAAAGGCTATTTCTAAGGGAAGGTTTCTATCTCATTACCTGTGTCTTTTTTCCCCTTAGCTATAAAAATAGCATATTTCCAGAAGGAGTCTTCTTTCAACTTATGTGTTGGAAGAGTATAGCTTGTGAAATTGAGACAAAACTCAAATACAGCCTCATACACATAACACAGGCAGAACTAAGCTAATATTAGAATATGATATTAAGATGCTAGTTTCTTACCATTCTTTTATACCTTTATGATAGTTGACTAGCACACACTAGAATTTAACAAATCCTAAACAAGAACTGAACAAATTGATAACATTTCTTATTGGAAGATATTGCAATTTTTTTATAAATAAGCATTCTCCATGTGACCACTTGTGGCAATATCTATTTCTATAGATGTGTTTAATCACTCTAGAGCACTGTATCTAATATCTACAATTTTTATCCAGACCTTGTGATTGAGATGAGGAAGAAAAAAATCTAGATTTCTCCTTCTCCTTTCCTCTTCTTCTTTTTCTAGTGTGGATTCTCTTTTCTCCAATTTCTCCTATTAATAATGGAAGAGTGACACATTGTGGATATGAAGTAAAGGCTTCAAAGCCAGAATTTTACTCTTTCAGAAGTAGATGAAGTAAATCAGAGGGCTCAAGGATGAATGAAAACATGATGTTTTTTCGCTTTCTGGATTTCACCATAGACTCTAAACATGACTCTAAATAGCTAGTGGAACCATTTGCCTTGGCTAACTTTTTAAAAATACAGTTTTTAAAATAAATGATAATTTTAAAAATTACAAATAATTTTAAAATAAATAGTAATTTGTTGTTTGCTTTTGGAAGGCATGAAATAAGACTGCATTTACATTGTGTGAGTTGAGAGGCTAAATTTTATCAGAATCTAAACATAATGAAAAATAGATGATTTTAAGATAAATAGCTTGTAGATACATTTTTACCTCGACATACACGCAGAGACATATTTTTTCTTCTTTTCCTCTCCAGGCTGATTCAAATTCAATAAGCAGTTAATGTTATTCAAATGGCTGTATTTCTTTCAGAAATAGAATAGACCGAAAAGTTAGAAAAAGAGATCCAGTATTGGGTAATGCATTCTTTAAAAATAGCAGTCAAATACATATTAACCATAATTCCAAAATAATAACAATCAAATGCTCATGAAAAGAGAAGATTATAAGCAGAATATACAAAAAGTGATAGTGCCACAACTACTTCAGGAGCTGCTCTCTGGCATTTAGGATTTCTAGTACATAAAAATGTTTTAATCAGCATTAATTGCTTTCAGGGACAAATTTTTTAAGTTATATTTCATTGAAGAAATATGTTGTTGGAGTTCCAGGAAGATGGCAGAGGAGAAGCTGGAGTCTAAACTAGCTTTCTCATAGAAAGCAGTTTTAGAGTTCCAGTGAACAGACCTAAGCCAAAGAATCACACAAAGTGTGCCATCACAGGTCAGAGAGTCAGGCCAGAGAGGGAAAATCCAGGCAAGGAGACAGATCTGAGCTCTTTCCAGCAGCTGCCGAGGCAGCGGCAGCGGTGGCACCAGCAACTGCAGGCACCATACCTGAGCCACAGAGAGTCCGGGACGAAGGAGCCAGATGCAGCGGGTGCACAGATTCCAATCAACACCAGCAAGAACTGACAAGGAGCAGACATCTTCATCCTGCAGTTCACAGACCAGAGACAACCCAGGAACCAAGAATCGGCGTGAGTAGAAGCCTGATGTCCTCACTCCTTCTCAGGGAGCAGAGGAGGGATGGGCACCCCTCCCCCCCCAGTACTGGAGATCTCCATCTGGGATACCAACAAAGCTCAGTGGAGCTGCTAGCTCCAAATCAAGCCTTGGAATAAAAGGAGTCATTTAGCAGGTCACAAGAACTTAATGGAGGCGTGACCTGCCAGACTCAGCTCCACCCAGGGAAAAGGCACGCAGCTCGGGCGCCAGCCCTAGGAGTGGGTTTCTTCACTGGGTAATCAGAGCCAGAGGCTGCCCCTCCCTCTAGTAGCCTCAACAATCAATTGAAAATAAGTAAGCAGAAACCCTGAGAATGGCTCCAGGCTGGGCTCTGTGAGTTTTTCATAAACAAGCCCCCAGGAAAAGCTACTGTTTGTTGAAAGGCCTCAACTCTACCCAGAACCTAGCCTCATCACTGCATCTCCCTCTTTTGTGATACTCAAAGCAGATCTGCCTCCCATTGAACTAGCCTGGGAAGAGGATCGCAAAATCCTGGGTAAAGCAGAGCATTTTTGTGCCTGTTCGAACAAACTGACTTAAGAAACCAACCAAGCCACAGGACCACAAGCAGATCAGAGACTCCAACAAGAGGCTGGTTATGGACACAAGGGAGATACAGGATTTTTCCCACCACTCCCAAAAAAATCAAAGAACTTTTCTTCTTCTTTTTTGGTACCCTATATTAAAATTTTTTTTTTCTTTTCTAAAACTCTTTTTAATCTTTAATTTTTGCCTTTTTAGGAAAAAAAAATTGTTTTCCAGTAACTTGTTTTTCCTCTTAAAATTTTTATTTTAGGGATACGTGAGAGCGTGTTTTTCTTTCTTTTTTTTTTGTTTGTTTTCTTTCGCTTTTTTTCTTTTTTAATTATCTTTTTGTTTTTTGTTTACCTCTACTGAACTTCCGATCTTTTTTTCTTCCTTTCTTATCCTTTTCACGTTTTGCTCTCTTTCGTTCTTTATGTGACTTAATTGTTATCATGCACATCCTCAGAAAAACCCGTAGTTGACTATCAGACCCTATCCTCCATTGTGTACACACTTAATCCACAAATTTATTACTCAATTCAAAACCTCTGAGACTTAAATTCCATAGTAGCATTACTACCCCTTTATACCTATATAATATTTTAAGCATTTTTATTTTTAAGTTTTTCACATCTCCTTTATATAACTCCCCTTCTCTCAATATATTCATGTTCTTCTCTAAATAGATTGTTTTTAATTCTGCATGATATTATTAATTTTTACTTTTCTAATTTTTTCTGGTCTCTTTTCTTTTCCTTTTCCCTTTCTTCTTTTTTTCTGTCTCTCTACTTTCATTCTACCCAACCTATTTCCTGCTTTGAGATTAGGACTTATTTACCTCTCCCTGTGCCTTCCCACATCAATCTATTCCTATTTTTTACCCACATCTCTCCCTAACCCTAATAATTTCTGGTTTTCCAAATTCTTCCTTGTGGTTCGTTGTCAATTAACATACATTTGTTTCATGTTGAATAGATGTATCTGTTGAACAAGATTGTATCTGTAGTCCATTGACTGTGAAAATTCAGACTTTGTTTGATTCTTGCCTTAAGATAGTGTTCTAGGACAAAACTGCTGCTATTTTCATCTCAAATGGGGAGAGTAAGCCGGAAAAACACAAGAAAAATGGCAAATCCGGGTATCTCAATTCCCAATCTTGAAAATCAGGGGAAAGAACAGATAATGAAAAATCCAGAGGAGAGTTCCCAAATAGCTCTACAAACACTGCTGGCAAACATGATAAATGAAAAGATTGAAAGCATACAAAGGACTCTGTCTGAGTGTGATAGGGAGAGAGAGGAGGCAATCCAAAAGTTTATGCAGGAATATCTTAAGCATGAGAAAGCTACTCAAAAACTGATACAGGATTTGCTTGAGCAGCTTGAGAACAGTCAAAGAGAAAGGCAGGAATGAAGTAAGCAGGCTGAGAACACTCAAAAAGAACTAAAGAAATCCCATGAACGAGAGAAAGCTAATCAAAGAGTAATACAGGAATTGAGAGATCAGAAAGAGAATACAGAAAGATCACTAAAGGCATTCATGGAATCCATTAACAAAGAGCTGAAGGAAGAAAGGGAGACCACAAAGGGAATGCTGAATGGAACCCAACAGAAGGAATGGGAGTCCAAGGAATCCATAACCAATCAAATAAGTGATTTGAGAATAAACACAGAACACCAAATTAAGGAAGTAAAGAAGTTCATACAAGATCTAAAACAAAGCTTCAGCAAAGATTTTGAAGCCATCAAAGCTGACCAATTAGAAGGAAAAGAGATAAAAAAGTAGAAAGTGTTGACAGCAGTGTAGACCATGCAGTAGATCGATTCTCAGGGATTGAAGACAGCCTATATATTATAGAGAAAGAACTTAGAACCATCCAACACAAGTTCAAGCAATATGATAGATCTATCCAACACTTGCAAGACACCCTCAGAAGGCCTAATCTAAGGATAATGGGTGTAGAGGAGCACCTAGAAACAGAAGTTAATGGTCTAGGAAATTTGTTTAACAGAATCCTAGCAGACACTTCCCAAACATGCAAAAAGATAGGCCTATTCAGATACAAGAAGCTTTTAGAACCCCAAATAGACCAGACCAGAATAGGACATCCCACAGTCAAATTATAATCCACACAGGATCAACTCAGACCAAGGAAAAGATCCTTAAAGCTGTCAAGGAGAAAAGATTAATCACCTATAAAGAGAAACCAATTAGAATCACCTCAGATTTCTCAGCAGAGACAATCAAAGCAAGAAGAGCCTGGAATGATGTATGCCATGCCCTAAGAACAAACAATTATCAACCAAGAATACTGTACCCAGCTAAACTCTCCTTCATAACTGAAGGCCAAATAAAAACCTTCTATAGCAAACAAAAATTGAAACAATACATTTCCACCAAACCAGCCCTACAAAAGTTTCTTAAAGATGTCCTACACATAGAAAACCAACAAGACCAAAATAAAGGCCAAGAAACTGCACCCAAACTGAGAATCCAAGAACCATAGGAAGAACCCAGTTTTCACAGCCCCCAAGAAGGTGGATAACATGGCTGGAACTCCCAAATACCTCTCAGTCCTATCTCTTAACGTTAACGGACTTAACTCCCCAATTAAGCAACATAGACTGTCTAGGTGGATTAAAAAACAAGACCCTTCTCTCTTCTGCCATCAGGAGTCACATTTTGCCCGTAAAAACAAACACATTTCCAATGTTAAAGGCTGGAACAAAATCAACCAAGCAAATGGCCCCCATTAACAGGCGGGAGTTGCAATCCTAATATCAGATAAACTAGACTTCAAATTAAAATTCGTGAGAAGAGATAAAGAAGGTAGCTACAAACTAATTAAGAGATCTCTCCTTCAGGAGGATATTACAATTATAAATGTCTATTCGCCACCAAATGGAGCACCCAAATTTATCCAAGTAACACTACTTTCCCTCAAATCCCACAGTAGATCCAAAGACCTTAATTGTTGGGGATTTTTACACACCACTCTCCCCACTAGATAGATCAACTTGGCAAAAACTCAACAGAGAAACAGCAGATCTAAACAGCTGGAAAGTTCCACTAGATTTAACAGACATCTACCGAACATTTCACCCAGCAGCATCAGAATACACGTTTTTCTGAGCAGCACATGGAACATTTTCTAAAATAGACCACATTTTAGGACACAAAACAAACTTTTCTGAATTCAGCATCATTGAAGTTATACCTTGAATTCTCTCTGAGCACAAGGGAACAAAATTAGAACTCAACAACAAAAGCCACCAAAGAAAGACCGGTAACACATGGAGGCTGAACAACAGACTGCTGAACCTCGAGTGGGTCATGGAAAAGATTAGAACGGAAATTCAAATGTTCATGCTATTCAACAAAAATGAACACAGGAATTAACAGCTTCTCTGGGACACAGCAAAGGCAGTACTCAGAGGCAAGTTTATCGCTCTGAGTTCCTAGATCAACAAATTGGAGAGATCTGAGGCCAACAATTTAATGACACATCTAAACCTCCTTGAAAAAGACCAGCAAGATAAACCACAATCCAGTAGATGGAAAGAAATAATTAAAATTAAATCAGAATTAAATGAATTAGAATCTAAAAAAAAACAATAGAAAGAATAGACAAAACAAAGAGTTGGTTCTTCGAAAAAATTAACAAAATTGACAGACCCTTAGCGAATCTTATCTGAAAAAGAAGAGACCACACCCAAATAAATAAACTCAGAGATGAGAATGGAAACATCAGCAAGGAAACAACCAAGATTCAGAACATTATAAGGGAATACTTCTCAAAACTTTATGCTAATAAGTTTGAGAACTTGATAGAAATGTATGTTTTCCTAGCAAATATTGACACGCCAATACTAAACCAAGATGAGTTAAACCATCTTAACAGGCCCATATCAAGCATTGAAATAGAAACAGCAATAAGAGACCTCCCAGCTAAGAAAAGTCCAAGACCAGACGGTTTTACAGCGGAATTTTACAAGGCCTTCAAAGCAGAAATCACACCAATACTCCTCCAACTCTTCAGTAAATTGAAAGAGAAAGTTCACTACCGAACTCATTCTATGAAGCCATCATAACCCTCATCCTAAAACCAGGCAGGGACTCATCAAAGAAAGAGAACTATAGATCCATTTCTTTGATGAACATTGATGCAAAACTTCTCAACAAAATTTTGGCCAATCGACCTCAACAATTCATCCAAAAAAACATACACCACGATCAAACAAGATTCATTTCAGGGATGCAAATTTGGTTCAATATACGCAAATCACTTAATATTATTCATCACATCAACAGGAGTAAGAATAAGAATCACATGGTTATCTCAATAGATGCAGAAAAAGCATTCGACAAGATCCAACACCCCTTTATGATGAAGGTTTTGGAAAAATTAAGAATCCATGGAACATTCCTCAATACAATAAAGGCTGTATATGACAAACCTACAGCCAGCATCATAATTAATGTTGAAAAACTAAAGCCATTTCTTCTTAACTCAGGAACAAGTCAAGGATGTCCACTCTCTTCACTTCTCTTCATTCTAGTATTAGAATGCCTAGCTACAACAATAAGTCAAGATGCAGACATAAAGGGATCCAAATAGGGGAAAAAGAAATAAAACTCTCCCTCTTTGCAGATGGCATGATCTTGTATTTAAAGAATCCGATAGACTCCACTCCCAAATAAATCAAGCTGATTCAAAACTTTGGCACAGTAGCAGGGTATAAATTTTACCCCAAAATATCAATGGCTTTTCTGAATGCCAGCAATGAGGAAAGTGTGGCTGAAATTAGGAATCAACTCCACTTATAATAGCGCCACAAAAAATAAAATACCTATGGATTAACTTAACCAAAGAAGTGAAGGACCTCTATGATGAAAACTTTAAAATCTTGAAAAAGGAAATCATAACAGAACTTAGAAAATGGCAAAACCTCCCATGCTCCTGGATTGGAAATATTAACATCGTGAAAATGGCAATACTTCCCAAAAAGATGTACAAATTCAACACAATACCTATCAACATTCCAATCTCATTCTTCAAGGAAATAGAAGAGGCAATCCAAAAATTCATATGGAACAATAAAACACCCCGAATAGCAAAAACGCTCCTCAACAGAAAGAACACGGCTGGAGGAATATCAATACCAAATTTCAAACTCTACTATAAAGCCAAAGTAATCAAAACAGCTTGGCATTAGCATAAGAGCAGACCTCAGGACCAATGGAATAGAATTGAAAACCCAGAAATGAACCTACAGACCTATAGCCATCTAATCTTCGATTAGGGAGCTAAAACAATAGAATGGAAGAAAGACGGCCTCTTCAGTAAATGGTGCTGGCAAAACTGGTTAACTACATGTAGAAAACTAAAGCTAGATCCTTATATATCACCCTGCACCAGAATCAATTCCAAATGGATCAAAGACCTCGAAGTCAAAGCAGACAATCGGAAAACATTACAGGATGGAATAGGAGAAACCCTAGGTCTCCTTGGCTCAGGCCGAAATTTTCTGAATAGAGACCCAGAAACACAACAAATCAAAGACAGTTGGACAAATGGGATTGCATGAAATTGCAGAGCTTCTGCATGGCAGAGGACATAGCTAGCAAGATCAATAGAAAGCCCACGGATTGGGAAAAGTTCTTCACTATCCATACAACACACAAGCTTCTCTTATCTAAAATATACTTGGAATTCAAAAAATTAAATCCCCAACAACAAATCTTCAAAGAAACAACTGCCCAATAAATAAGTGGGCTAAAGATTTAAAGAGAAACTTCTCTGAAGAAGAAAGAAGTATGTCCAATAGAAACATGAAGAAATGGTCAACATCCCTAGCCATAATAGAAATGCAAATCACAACAACATTGAGATACCACCTCACTCCAGTTAGAATGACAAAAATTAAGAACTCTAACAACAGATTCTGGAGGGGATGTGGACAGAAGTTATCCTTCATTGTTGGTGGGAATGTAAACTTGTTCAACCACTTTGGAAAGCAGTATGGTGGTTCCTCAAAAGACATCACATACAGCTCCCCTATGACCCAGCAATCCCACTATTGGGCATTAACCCAAATGTTTACAAACAAGACCACACTAAAGCTACCAGCACGACTATGTTTATTGCAGCATTATTTACATAGCTAAGATATGGAACCAACCCAGATGCCCCTCAGTAGATGAATGGATCAAAAAAATGTGGTATATATATATATATATATACAATGGAATCTATGCCTCCATCAGAAAGAATGACATTGCCCCATTTGTTAGTAAATGGAAAAACTTGGAAAAAATTATAAGTGAAGTAAGCCAGGCCCAAAGAAACATAGGTCCCATGGTTTCCCTTATTTGCAATATCTAGTATATGTATGAGTCAAGCGGAAAAGGTCAGATAATATGATGTTAGGAAAATGAACCCTTAGATATGTATTCTGCAGTTTTTTCTTTCATGCATTTGTTTCTAAGGGATTTATAAGATTATTTCTTTGTTGTTTTCT
>NW_024871767.1:0-25920 GCF_019054845.1 Dipodomys spectabilis | reverse complement strand
ATGTAGTAAATCAGAGTGGCTTAAAGAAGAGTAAAAGCAATATTTCCCCTTTCTTGTTTCCACAATAGAGACTGAATATGAGTCTAAATATCTAAGAAACAATTTACCTTGGGTAATTTTTTTAAAATATATTTTAAAATAAATAATAATTTTAAAAATTAAAAACATTTTTAAAATAAGTAGTAAATTGTTGTTTGCTTTTGGGAGGCATGAAATAAGACTGCATTAACATTGTGTGAGTTGAGAGGCTAAATTTTATCAGAATTTAAACATAATGAAAAATTGATGATTTTAAGATAAAAAGCTTAAAGGTAAAATTTTAAAGTGACATGCACACAGACTCAACAATGACTCAACTACAGTAAGAAGTTCATCTAATTCAAATAAAGATGTTTCAGAAATAGATTAGACACAAAAAGTTAGAAAAAGAGAACCAGAATTGGGTGGTGCATTATTTAAAAATAGAAGTCAAATAAATATTAACCATAATTCCAAAATAATAGCATTCATGAAAAGAGATTTTAAGAAGAATGTATAAGAAGTGATAGTGCCAGAAATGCCTTTGGAGCTGCTCTCTGAGATTTAGGGTTTCTAGTACATGACAATTCGTATGACTGGTTTGGTGGAGAAATATTGTTTGTTTTTCTTTGCTATGGAAGGTTTTTTTTGACCTTTGGTTATGAAAGAGTGTTTAGCTGGGAGCAGTATTCATGGTTGATAATTATTTGTCTTTAGGGCATGGCATACATCATTCCAGGCACTTGCTTTAATTGTCTCTGCTGAGAAATCTGAGGTGATTCTAACTAGTTTCCCTTTATAAGTGATTGATCTTTTCTCCTTGACAGCTTTAAGCTTCTTTTCCTTGGTCTGAATTGATACTGTGCAGATTATAATGTGACAGTGGGATGTCCTGTTCTGGTCTGGTCTGTTTGGGGTGGTAAAATCTCCTTGTATCTGAATAGGCCTATCTTTTTGCATGTTTGGGAAGTTCTCTGCTAGGATCCTGAAACAAATTTCTTAGACCATTAACGTCTATTTCTAGGTGCTGCTCTACACACATTTTCCTCAAATTAGGACTTCTGATGGTGTCTTCCAAATATTGAATAGATATATCATATTTCTTGGGTTTGTCTTAGGTAATTGTTCTTTCTCTATAACACCTAGGCTGTCTTCAATACGCGAGATTCCATCTATTGCATGGTCTAACCTACTGTCAAGACTTTCTTCTTTGTGTTTTATTTCTTTTCCTTCTAATTGATCGGCTTTGATGGCTTCAAATTTTTTGTTGCAGCTTTGTTTTAGGTCTTGGATTAACTTCTTTACTTCCTTAATTTGGTGTTCTGTGCTTATTCTCAAATCACTTAGTCGATTGGTGATGGTTTCCTTGGACTCCTATTCCTTCTGGTGGTCTCCATTCATCATTCCTTTTGTGGTCTCCTAGAATTCTTTCAGCTGTCTGTTTATGGATTCCATGAATGCCTGTATTGATCTTTGTCTATTCTCATCCCACTCTCGCAATTCCTGTATTACTCTTTGATTAGCTTCCTCATGTTCATGCAATTCCTGTAGTTCTCTTTGACTGTTCTCAGCCTGCTCACACAATTCCTGTGTATCTCTTTGTCTATTCTCAGGCTGCTCATGTAATTCTTTTCTTTCTCTTTGACTGTTCTCAGCCTGCACACACAATTTCTGTATTTCTCTTTGACTGTCCTCAACCTGCTCATGCAATTCCTGTATCAATCTCTGAGTAGCTTCTTCATGCTCACCAGATTCCAGTATGAATCCTTGGTTTGCCTGTCTCTATGTATCACACTCACACTCGTCCTTTGCAGGTTTTCAATCTTTTCATTCACCGTGTTTACCAATAGTGATTGTAGAGATTTTTGGGAACTCTCCTCTGGATTATTTATTAACTATTCTGTCAACAGATTATCATGATTGGGAGTTCAGGTATCTGGACTTACCATTTCTCTTGTGTTTTTGCAGCTTGTTCTGCTCATTTGGTATGAAAATAACACCAATTTTGTGCTAGAACACCATTTAAAGGCAAGCATCAACCAAAGTCCTGTAGTAGCACAGTCAAAAGACTGCAGATACAACCTAGTTCATCAGATAAAATTTATTCAATATCAAGCAACTATGGATTAATGGGCTAAGAACAACAAAGCAGAATTTGGCAAACCAGAAATTATTAGTTTTAAGGAGAAATGTGGGAAAAAATAGGATTAGAGGGATGTGGACAGATAAAAGGAGAGTTAATTTAGCCAAGTCCTAATCTCATAGAGGGAAATGGATTGGACAGAATGATAGGACAGAGATTAAGAAAAAAAATAAACAAGAAAAAATGAAAAAAAATTTAAATTAAAAAATTGAAACACTTAACAAGTATGTATGTTTAAATATGATATTGAGAGAAGAAAAGAATAGGATGTGAGGAAGGCAAGGATAGAAAGGAGACATAAAAAACTAAAAAGAAAAATTTTCAAAATTAGTTACCTTAAAATTATATAGGTATAAATTGGTAATACTGATTTAAAGAATTTAAGACAAAGAGGGTGTGAATTAAATAATAAATTTCTGGATTAAGTGAGTACACAATGGCAGATAAAGTCTAATTATCAAAGATGGGTAAATATCTGGGGATTATCAGAACAGTAATTAAGTCTTACAAAAAAGAAAGGAATAAAAAAGGACCAAAAAGTCAGGAGTAATAACAAAAAGAGCACACCCATATACAGACCTAAAATTAAAATTATGAGAGGGAAAAGATTAGTAGAAAACAATTTATAACAAATTAAAAATAAAAATGTTAAAAAATATTCTTTAATTTTTTTCGGGGTCTGTAGAATGGGAAGACCCTGTTTCTCCCCTCTGTCTGTAACCAGTCTCTTGTAGTCTCTGGCTGGCTTGTGGTGTTTGGTTTTCCTGAGGCTTGATTGGTTTTTTAAGTCAGTTTGTTTGACCAGGCAGAAAAATTCTCTGCATTACCCAGGATTTTGTGAACCACCTCCTACGCTAGTACAGTGAGAGGGATATCTGCTTTGAGTGTCACAAAAGAGGGAGATGGCTGTTTCCTCTAGTTTGGAGATGCTGTGATGAGGCTAGGTTGAGGCCTTTCAGCAAACAGTAGCTTTTGACTGAGGGGCTAGCTCCTGAGATACTCACAGAACCCAGCCTGGAGCCATTCTCAAGGTTTATGTTTACTGAATTTCAATTGATTGTCTAGGTTGCCTTAGGGATGGGAGGAACCTGACTCTGTTTACCTAGTGAAGAAAGTCACTCCTCCAAGGGCGGGGCTTTCTTGCCTAGGCTGGTTGACTCTCCCTTGGTTGGAGGTGAGCCTGACAGGTCAGGTCAAACTCCTGTGACCTCCTAAATGATTCTTGTTTTCTTCCAATGCCTGAGTTGGAGATAGCTGTTCAAATAAGTCTTTGTCAGTATCAAAGATATCTCTGATGGTGGTGGCAGGGAGGGGATGCCTTCCCTCTTCTACTTCCTGGGAAGGAGTGAGGATGTCAGGGTTCTACTACCACCAGAGTCTTGGTTCCTGGACCATCTCTGGTCTGTGATCTGCAGGATGAAGATATCTGCTCCTTGTCATTTCTTATTGTTGAGTAGAATCTGCTCGCCCTCTGTGTCTGGCTCTTTTGACCCACGAATCTGTGTTGTATGTATGGTGGCTATAACCACTGGCCCTGTTGACACAGCCGCCACAGCCATGGCTACCAGCACGTGCTTAAATCTGTCTCCTTGCCTGGATTTTCCCTCTCTGGCGAAACTATCTGTACTATGATGGCACACTTGGTGTGATTCTGTAGTCTAGGACTGTTTACTTGAACACTAAACTTGCTTTCTATGACAGAGCTTGTTTAGCCTCCAGATTCTCCTCTGCCATCTTCCTCTGAACACATTCTTGCCTCTTATTGAAGTATATCTGATATTTTAAAGTAGATTTGTCCAAATATAAAATAATTTAATCAATCATTTCATTAGGACAATGTTGATCAGATTTATTTCCAGTAAATCTTATCCCTTACAATAAATGAGAGCATGCAGTGTCAGTCTCCTATTAATATGACAAAATACTTTATCAAATTAACTTAAAAGGAGGAAAGATTAATCTTGGCTTCTGATTTTATACATTTCAATTTACATTTCTTATCCTCATTGTTTTGGGTTGGTGGTGGTACAATACCTGATATCTGGAACATGTGATGGAGTATGTGTATTCATGGAAGCCATGAAGTAAAGAAGAGGAGGAATAGGATTGAGAAAGGGAGAAAGAGGAGGAGGGGAAGAGGGAGATGAAGAAGGAAAAGTAGGAGGAGACAGAGAAGTAAAAAAGGAAGAGGAAGAAATGACTTTGATCTTAACATCCTCTTTGATCACAAGTTCTTAGTGACCAAATCTCTACGACAATGCCCACTTGAAAGGGTTCATCTCTGTATGGCAACATAGTGAAATCTAATTATTAATCCTAATCCTTTATAATTTCAGATTTAATTTCTAGAGTGGGGTGGTAGATCTTTCTATACAATTGCAATAACTTCTGTTCCTAAATATTAGAGATGGTATTTGGCACAGAGGTGGTTTGGTTATACCATTGTTGGAGAAATGAATAAAACATTTTGAGTGCAAATACATTTTATTTAACAGATAATGAAGCTTCAAGAGGTTTCATTTTGTGACCTTCCAAAATGACTATTCCACATAACTCATAATGACTTGAATTTTTCATAATTTTATGGCATTTCCATTCAAGTACTTGTCATCTATAGTGAAGTTCTTTCTTTCAAGTTGAGGGAAAAATAAATACTCTCATGATCTTTTAATTATTCTATAGAGAGTAGGTATAATATGTATTTCCTACCATTCAAAAATAAGTTATCTTCAAGTCTAAAGGAATAATTGGATAAGTGATGGAATATCTTGCTTCAGTTATCTTATACTGAGATTGATTCTAAAAATCACTGTTGACATAAATACATGAAATTCAGTGTTACTCTGAAATGACTTGGTAATCAAACCTCAGAAATACATGACCAGTAACTAAGATTTTTATATACTCAAAAAATGTATGGGGTTGGGAAGGTGGCTCAGTGGTAGAGCACTTGCCTTGCGTGCATAAGGCCCTGGGTTCGATTCCTCAGCACCACATAAGCAAAAATAAAAAAGCTGGAAGTGGCACTGTGGCTCAAGTGGTAGAGCGCTAGCCTTGAGCTGAAGAGCTGAGGAACAGCGCCCAGACCCAGCGTTCTGGCCACATGACCGGACCCCCTTCCCAAATGTATGAATCTACATTTTTATGTCAAAAAAGTTTAGGTTTAAAAAAAGAGAAAATCATGTGACCACAGTAGATAATATTTACTTTAATGAAAAATTGCCTGACAGAGCATTCAACCTGACAGAGCCTATTGCTTTTAGCTTACATGAGAAATTTGATTAACAATCTCTTTTTTGCTTTTAATTAATAGATTATTTCAATTTGTCCAAAGATTCTGTCATTTAAACCTTTGATTGTATATTTTTTCATAAAAATGAAAACTATTTTTCACATTGCAGGTTCAAGTTTAATAACTAAATAAATATCTAAGTGTTAATTTGTTAAATTGAGCCTCTAGAACTCAAATAATATGAAATTCATTTTATTCTTAGATATATTAATCCTGTGCTAAATATGAGTGTCTCAAGCTTGTAATCCTCACTACTCAGTAAGCAGGGGTGAAAGCCAGCCTTGGCACGATAGTTTGTGAGACACATCTCAATTAAACACACACAAACCACAAGACGCATACACACACACCACACACAAGCCAGAAGTGGAATTGTGGCTCAAACGATAGAGCAACATACTTGAGGGGAAAAAAAAAAAAAACAAACAAAAACTAAAGGATAGGTCTTGAATTAAAATCACAAGAACAACATACACACACACACATACAATATTAAGTCTAAATGCTTATTTTGATTTGAAGAAATAAACAATGTTATGAAAAGTAATATTTGTTACATATCTTGCAATGTTTGTGAAGTTTTTAATACAATTTGTCTTAAGATACAACATAGGTTATTAAAATTAATATTAATTTAGTTAATATTTATAACTACTCATAACACCTTGGAGTACAACAGTTGGTATTTTTTCCATAGCCATAAGAGATATTCTGAGTAAAACAAAAAGAGGAAGATTGGAAGAAAAAAGAAACAAAGAAAGAAAGAAAGGAGAAAAAGAGAGAGAGAGGAAGAGATGGAGGGAAGGAAGGACGAAGGAAAGAAGATAGGAAGGAAGGAAGGAAGGAAGGAAGAAAGGAAGGAAGTATGGAAGTATGGAAGGAAGGAGGGGAGCGAAAAAGGAAGGAACAAAACCGTTTAATTTATAGAATATATTTAGCCCAACAAAAACTTCATATAATGAATCCTTTAGTAAATTCAAGTTTGCAATTTTCACTTCTTTGAATGTTCTGGATGGATGAATGTAAGCAACAAATGAAGGATCATAAATAACCTCGTGAATCTGTTTGCATCTGTAGTAATATGTATGCAAATCTTTTTCATATTTTCTATACATCACCAAATAAATATTTGCCAACAATTTACACTTAGGTATAAATATTCGAAAAATTGATTAAACCAAAGGATGTCAATATATTATATAATGTGAATACAATGATTTGTAGTGCTATTAATATTACAGTCTTAATGTTATATTAATTATAAAAATTTTATTATGTATTTTATCAGAGAAATTAGCATTCTCTGATTTTGGTGTCTGAGTCCTAATAGCAGAAAGTAATTAAAATCAAACAGATCTGTATTTATTGGCTCAAATGAATATTTCTGAAAGCAATTAACTCATCGGAGATTGTTCATATACATCAGAAGGTCCTTAAAAAGACTGTGTCACATTTACATGATGATCTATGATGTGATTCAAGAGCCACTAACCAATCATATTTCACTTTGCTATCACTATAATTATTCCCATTGTAAAAAGAATTATTCACATGCATCACATGATATAAGTTTGTCCTTAAGTTATTATCTTCTATGAAATAATATCCAAATGATACTCTACACTGAGTTAAAGCAAAAATTGCAAAGTGTATTGGACTATGTAACTCCTTCCAGATACACATGTTGAAATTCAATTCCCCCTTCTGGTGATATTAAAATCAACCTTTCAGAGATGACACTACAATAATGATCCTGATGAAAGAAGCCCAATATAATTATTCTGCCATGTGAACGTCCAGCAAGTAGATTATAATGCCCCCATAAGATAAGGAATTGTTTGAACAACCATTTTTATAATTAATATTCGAGCTTCTAGCATAGAGTAATATACTCCTGTTGTTTTTAAGCCACTTACTTTGAAGTATTCTCTTATAAAAGCCCAATGGCTGACAAAGGCAAAGTAATATTTAGTTAATATCACAAATTCTGACAAAAATATTCATAAAATTTGATTATTTGAATTTTATTCTCCAAGTCTACAGGTTAAAAATATTTTAAAATGGGAATTGAATTGAGGTTCAACTCTATTCATCTATCATAATTAAATTTTAATATTTTTATTATCTTTAAGTAGTTGTACATTCACTGAGTTTATGGATACAGTGTATCTTGATCACTGTCACCTCTTTCAACATTCTCATCCACCCCTCCCAAACAACCCCAATCCTACGTATCTCAATATTATGTTATGGAATCACTTGCCATTTAACAAAGCAGTTTATGTGTACAATGCACCTGGAATTGTGTTATCACTTCAACATCTTCACTCTCATTTCACACTACCCTTTCCTTTGTATATTTCAATTCTTGGAAGTATACAATGGATTCTTGCCTGTATACTATCCTTTTCACCTTCAATTTCCTACCCCTAACATATTGCCCCCCACTGTCCTTTCTTGCAGTACATATTTATTGGTAATTATTTTGCTGTGCTGTGACTTAATCTTTTAAGAGAATTATGGAATTTTCACTCTCCATGGACTCTGACATTTCAGATAGTTCATTTGTTCCTCCTTGCATACCATCCAGTGTGTTTACTTTTATATTTATAGGCACCTTCTATCTACCACAAATGAGGAAAATCATGTAAGCTAAGTTTCTCTGAGTGGGCTTTATTTCACTTAATATTATTTATAATTGCTTCATTTCCTTTAAGGATGGTGCAATATTATTCTTTCTGTTGGATGAACAGAATTCCATAATGTATGCATATATATGTATATATGTACATATATACACACATATATAATTGTAAATTGGGATCAATAACATTAGGTATATATATAATATATATATATGTAATTATATATACATATGTTATTCTTTATCTCTTTTTACAATGAGAGGCATCTGGGCGGCTTCCTTATGTTGGCTAGAGAAAACAATGCAATAATGACCATGATTTTGCTGGTAGCTTCAGTTTGGCCTTGTTTCTGCTCCATTGTATAAATGCCCGTAAGTGGAATGCTAGATCATAGGTAGCTCTCTATTCAGTTCTCTGAGCATTTTCCATGGTGTTTTCCAAAGGGATTGAAAAAGATTAAGTTCCCAACAACAAGGTAATAGAGTTTCCTTTGGGTCACATTTATCAGTAACTGTGATTGTTCATTTTTTCATAATGACATTGTAACAGGGGTGAGATGAATCTCAGTGTTATTTGGATTTGCATTTCTTTTATGGAGAGAGATATGTCTATTTGTCATTCTTCTTCTTCTAAGAAGTATTATCCCATATATTAATTGGGTTCTTGTTTATTTGAGGGTTTATTTTTGTTGGGTTTAACTTTTTGATCTCTAAATATGGGTTAATTATGAAACCAATTGTCTGATGCTTAGCTAGTAAAAATCTTCTTCCATTCTGTTCTCTTTCTATATATCCTGCTAATTTTTTCCTTTGGCATGAAGAAAATCTTCAGTATGATGCAATTCTATTTACCCAGAAAATTCTATTACACCATTCATAAGGAAATGGAAAGACTTGGACCAAACTTATATTAAGTGAAGGAAGACAGACTCAAAGAAATATAAGTTGCCTGATTTCTCTCATTTGTTGTATTAGAATGTGCCTCTAATTCTAAAAGTAAAAACACTTGGATGGTAAAAGAGAAAACATTACACTTGCACATGATAAATTATAAGGGATTCTAAACATTTATACAGTGAGGTCAAAGGAGGATGCCTTTTTGAGAAGATCACCAAGGGTAAATAGCTATAAGAATATCATCATATAAAATAATGTTCATTAAAATAATCTCCAAGAAATGACAATGAGAGTTTTTTTTATTATTTTGCTTTTTCCTTCTGTGTTCTGATGCTGTATTTTTTATATTTCTGCACCTTTTGTCTCATATGTAAGTTTGGAAAGCGCAATGGGGAACACAGAGGTGGTGAGACACAGGGTTAACAAATACAGCAGTGCTACTCAATAGACACTTCATTGTAAATGAACTATACAACTTATGGGGGAGGGAGGTTGAAAGGGAAAAACTGGGAGGATATGAGGGAAGAGGTGACACTGTTCAAAAAGAAATGTGCTCATTATTTGACTTATGTAATGATAACCCTTCTGTACATGATCTTTACAAATTAAAAATGGACCTCATAAACAGGTCAGAGTAGCTATACTAATATTAGATAAAATATGCTTTAAATTAAAAGTGGTATGAAAGTAAAAAGAGACAAAGAATGATATTACATATTCATAAAGAAAACTCTCCATTAGAGGGATATAACAATTTTAATTATCAATGCCTTGAATCCTAGAGCTCCCAAATTCATCAGACAAATACTACATACCCTAAAAACATGCATACATCCAAATACATTGTTGGTTGCTTGAACACATCATTTTTACCTCTGGACAGGCCACCCAGGTAAAAACTTACCGAAAAACTTCAGAGCTAAATAACTGCATTGACAAGCTATACCTAACAGATATCTACAGACTATTTCACCTAACAGCTTCACAATACATATTCCTCTCAGAAGCCCATGGAACATTCTCCAAAATAGATCATATCTTAGATCACAAGGAAAGTCTATGAAAATTCAAAAACAAAAATGAAATTACTCTTTACATCTTGTCAGACCACGATGGGACCAAATCAGATCTTGACATCAAAAGTCATCACAGAAAATTCTGAAACTCACAGACTGAATAACACATTGATAAATCATGAGCGAGTCACTGAAGAAATATGAAGAGAAGTTGCAACGTTTATGGAATTCAGTAGAAGCAAACATACAAAATAGTACCACCTCTGGGACACAAAAACACCGGCAGTACTCAGAGGAAAATTTATGTCTTTGAGTATGCATATCAACAAATTAGAACCATCTTGAATCAGCACTAATGATGTGGAACTAGGTCTTTGAAAAACAGGAACAAGCCAAGCCAAAAACTGGTAAACAGAAATAATACAAAGTAGATTAAAGAAATAAATGAATTAGAGTCTTAAAAATGTACAATCATAATTGACATTTATCTACTAGAAGCTCACATATATGCCCGATGAATGTCAACCTAGCTATTTTCAGAGATAGTCTCAACCAGCTAAAACCAGTGAACAAAACAAACTTCTAGGATTCTAAGAAACAACATTTTTTTTTGCCTTTTTAAAATAAATTTACTCTGCTGTTCTTATTAAGGTGATTTATAGATGGATTACAATTACATGAGTCAGGTAAAGAGTACATTTCCTTTTGTGAAATGTCTTCAGTTCCCTCACTTGTTTCCAGTCCCACCCTCTTGTCCCCACCCATGTGTTAAATAGTTCACTTTCATCAATGTGCAATTTTTCGCTCTTTTCCCTAAAGCTCTGTGCCCACCCCTCACCTTCCTGAAGATGTACAATAAATATACCATGCATAAGGTAAAGAAGAGAGAATTATCACAAAGTATAAACAATAAACAAAAAACAAAAAGTTTTCTGTTTCCATATCTCATAGTTTGTTTGCATATGTATATCTTGTTATATAAATATAATTGTTTTTTATCATAAAGTTAATTCAGGGATTAAGGTGTGATAACATAATTTTGCTTTCTATTTAATAATGCTTTTTATTTTAATATGAAAATTGTAAGTAACACAATTCAAGTCCTACTGAAATTTATAGGCTTAGATTTAAAGTTAAATTTTCAAAATGCCTAATATTTCCATTTTGGCAACCAAAATGAAAAACAGGCATGTTTTATCCTCAAGAATGTCGTTATTTCATATGTAAAAAAGTAAACTACATGTAATATTAATTCAGCGGAAATGAGCAATCAAATAATTATGCAATGCATCAATTCCATAGATTATGAAATTGATTGATAAAATTAATAAAACTTGTTTTAACTAGATTACTTAAGACATGAAACAATGATAATTTTCTTTTCTAGGTGAAGTTGATATAGAAATTAGAGTTCTGTGTTCTTGATACGTGTCGATTTACACACATGATTGGCTCATCTCTGTTATTTGAAGATAACTGAGAACAGGACTAGAATTAAAAAAAAATCACGCAAATGCTTAGCTGTATTTTGTGACTAAATATCACTTTATTTTATTTGAAAAATCTGGTAAATTTACTTAAGTCACATCTACAATAATGAGAAATAAACAGCCCCTAGCTCCTTAAAAGACAATAAGAAAAAAGGAAACAACAGAAAAAAATTGAACTTCATTTTGCACGTGGTCTTTGTATATTTTGGTTCTTTGTAATTGTGGATTATGTGACTATCCCATGAATTTGGGCTCAAATCTGAATGGCTATTGGAAGAAAATTTCAAAATGTAGAGCAGCTAACACAGCTGTGCAGTTGTTTGTAGGTTTCAATACATTCGCAGCTGGACATCAACTGTACAAAGGAAATAATTCTACTGTTTTGCAGGCAAGAATGTGATAAAAAGCATACTTTTAGCTTCTTAAATGAAATAAGAAGACCACACTTTAAAAGATGGCTAAACGATCAGCCTTTTGAATAATAGTGCCATTTTTTGGGGGGGTCCGGTCGTGGGGCCCGAACTCTGAGCCTGGGCGCTGTCCCTCAGCACTTCAGCTCAAGGCTAGTGCTCTACCACTTGAGCCACAGTGCCACTTCTGGCTTTTTTTCTTTTTGCTTATGTGGTGCTGAGGAATCAAACCCAGGGCCTCATGCATGCAAAACAAGCACTCTACAATTGAGACACCTTCCCAGCCCCAACAGTGCCATTTTTAAGGCACTCTAGATAATTCAATTCCTGCATCCCTCCACAAACATTAATGCCATTCACAAATCATTGCTGAAGGGAATTTCCAGTTTTATTTGATATTTCAAATTGCTTAGGAGTAACAGAAAAAATAATTCAAGTTGTTGAGAAAATTTACTTTAGAATAAGCAAACAAATCAGATTCAATTCCATAGCATAACCTTTACGAAAAATGAATTAAGGAATATGGCATGTCCTTTGTAATTTAATATGAGTAATTAAGGCAAAATGCCAAAATCAGACTCTAAAAAGAAGTCTTTGTTAAGATATATTAACGATTACCTACAGACAGGTAATTTTACCTACATTTTCTATTATATGATAACATATTTTTGGCTGCTAATCAGAGAGACTCAAAATTATTTTTAATTATGATATGAAAAATGCATCATCATGAATAAATGAAATCAGGGAGTAGATGGCTCGAGAGCTGGTTGGTTCTGTTAAATGTTCTCATTATTTTGAATTTCTGGTGTTTTTGTATGTGTGGTATTATGAATGTATTTTATGTCTGGGCAGGAAGATTGATTATTAGATCATTGTCTGATACCCAATGTCAGGAACCTGAGTGAAAGTGGTAAATGTGTGTGTGTGTGTGTGTGTGTGTGTGTGTGTGTGTGTGTGTGTGTGTGTTTGTGCCTGCCAGTCTGTATTTAGAAGGAAGTGTCTTATTTCTCTCAGGGTATATACTTAATTCTATTAGTTTTATTACATTAACGACAGCAAATAAACATAATTAACATTTTGAAACATATGTTTATATTCTTTTGATTGCATGAACAAACTAAAAATTTATATTTAGGGTATGAGTTTTGTGGAAGGTCAGCTGAAAGTTTAAACATTTGGAATCTTGAGAAAGTTATCAATGACGATCATTTCAGTATAGAACAATTTTAGACAACACTTGCAAGGACATGTAATCCTATATGAAAATGAAACATTTATTGATTTTTCCATAGCTACAGTATTCTATAAATTTGTAGGAAAACAAGTTAAATTATGGAAACATAAAAGTAATGTGACTATTTATTGCGTACAGTTTTACATTTTAGTTTTGTCAAGTCAAAATATCATTTAGTTTTACTGTATAGGAAGGAAAACCCTAAATATTATAGTTTGTGTCATATTTCATATTAGGAAGCTCTCTTTGTATCAATAAGTTTATTTCTTTTGTTTCTGCTTTCCTATTCATAATTCTGTTTCTCATAGTAGTTTTCTAAGGACTTTTTCTTTCTCCCAATTTGGGGCTTGAACATAACTCATGCTCAGTTTGCTAACAGTAGTCAGTCTACCATTTGAACCATGTCCCAGCCCAGAAATTTTTGTAGTTAATTGGAGATAGAACCTCATGAACTTTCCTACCACACAGAAAACCATTATCCCCCAAGTCTCATCTTTCTTAATCACTAGCATTATAGGGATGAGTCATGGACCCCAAGAGTCAATGACTTTTCATGTCTTATAGAATACACGTTTGCTAGTAATTGTAATAATAAACGACCACAGCTTGAGTGCATTAACACTGTAAATACATGTCCTCTGAGTTGGTGAAACTAAAACTCCAAGATCAGAGTTTGCTTCTTCTGAGTCCTCTTTCCTTGGCCTATTCAAGACTTTCTGCTTCTCTTGGAGGAGACTTCAACTTCAATGCTACCATTGAGATTCTTTTTCTACATGCAGTCACTTTCTAAGATAATAGGTTTTTGATCTTTAGTATGATTTCAGTGGGACAGTATCCAACACATAACATATTACTTAATGGATGAAAGAAAATGTCTAATAGGAAATCATTTGTTTGTGGCACGGAAGTTATGGTTATACTTTTTAAAAATAGCAAAAAAAGTAAAGGCTTTATTAGAGCTTGTTAAATGAGTGTGAAATCTTGACCTTAGACATGCCAAATTCTTACCCTGGCACACACTTAAATTTCTAGGGGAACTGGAGGATTGAACCCAAAACCCTATACTTGTGAAACAGCATCTCTACTACTACCATATCTGCAGATTATAATTGGATTGCTTATTTTGAGGCAGTATCACTATGCCTGGGTATTCTTGTACTGTGGTCCTCCTAACACAAACATAAAACATTGCACCCAGCAAATGGTTAGAGTATCTGAAACTTCATTTTGTGTTTGGGCTTGTTTGGAGCTGGAATTCTCTAATCTCTGTTTTCCAAGTAGATAATATAGGTTTGAGCAACTTTATCCAGTAAAAGTATGCAATTTCAAAATATCTTGATATTGCCTATATTTGTGCTTAACATATATAGCTAACCATAATTTTCTCCCTCTTTTGTTTAGTACTCTGAGTTGAAAACATTGACTTTATTGATATACATGGCTTTGTTTTAGATGAAATCCCATCACAATAAAAAAAATCCCCTAAAAGTTTATGTCAAAAATCATGGAAAAGAAGGCTTCAGTTTGGAAAAAAAAAAACACTGATCCTTAAGTTATAAATGCAGTATATTTATAGTGTTCATCAATGCTTTCTTAAGTATGAGGAGGAAGGCAGAAATGTGAAAGATGTCAGGTCTCTGTAGAAATTCTGTAGTTGTCTCTTCATGTTAACTTCCTTCATTAAAGCTTGCTTTATTAAAACGCTCTGGGTGTATATTGGTTGGACTGATTGGTAATTTTTCCAGGATATGAAGCTGATTTTAGAAGGCTGATGGTGTGGTAAATAAAGGAATGATTAGAATGAACACAAATATTGCCACAGAATGAGCTGACCAGGTTTAACTGCTGTACAGCAAAACAAAGCAAAGTTTCAATTCTGACGATCCACATTGGAACATATATAGATAGATACTTATACATATACATATAAATATACATATACATACATACATGAACAATTAAATCTCCAGTAGACTATAGAGAAAGTTGGTGTGACAAGTATTAAACTACATCAAACTGGTTGCAGGTAATGTCCATTAAAATATATATAGTTTAGCATAGATTTTGTAAACAATGAAAATTCTTCATTATATACTTTACAAATATCCTTAGTATGTTTTAAGTTTTTTTATTGTAAAAATACCCTACAGAGAGGTTACAATTACATGGGCAAGAAAATGAGTACATTTCTTTTTTTTGGGGGGGTGGCAGGGGTCCAGTCGTGGGGCCTGAACTCTGGGCCTGGGTGTTGTCCCTCAGCTCTTCAGCTCAAAGCTAGCGCTCTACCACTTGAGCCACAGCTACATTTTTGGCTTTTTTTTGCTTATGTGGTGCTGAGGAATCAAACCCAGGGCCTCATGCATGCAAGACAAGTGCTTTACCTCTGAGCCACCTTCCCAGCCCCATAATGAGTACATTTCTCATCAAGCATTTTTACCTCCTCCTTTGTTTCCCCTTACCATCCCTGTCCATCTTCCCCTCCCGAACTTCCCCCAAACCCAAGCCAAAATTGTTAAGTTCATTTTTCTACATAACATCTTGTACATCTCATTGATGCAGTAGGTCCACTTATATCCCTATTTAAACAATTTGGTTTTTCCCTTCCCCTCCACAAATTATACCAACATCAAATGCAGTGAAAACAGGGGTAATTTTTTTTTTGCAGTAGGAGCAGCTATATGATGCTGAAAATTAGAATTGCACAAAATATGCAACATGGCTAGGCACTGGTGGTTCAAGGGTGTAATCTGAGCTAGTTAAGAGGCTGAGATCTGAAGATCACAGTTCAAAGCCAATCTGAGTAAAAGTTCATTAGATTCTAATCTCCAATTAACCACCAGGGCAAATGGAATTCAAGTTCAGATTGTATGTCGAGCACTGGCCTAGAACACAAAAACACCATCCGGGCCCTGAGTTTAAGCCCTGGGATCAACAGAAACTAGAACATAAAATAAAACATGAAGTTAGATATTTTATAATGAAGCACAAGTTAATATATTCTACATTGTTAGAAAGACTAGATTTGTGTTAGCTTTATAACCTACCATAATAAGTGATATTGTCCATTTATTAAACAGAAAGTCTTACTCAGATTTACAAGTTTGAAGTTTTCAGTGTATGTTTAGTTGGTTTTATTGCTTTGGGGCATGTGACAAGACCATATCAATGTGGGGAGTATATCAAAGGGAAAAGGTTTTGACCTAGAATGATTAAAAGATGAAAGAAGAAAGTAGACGAGAGTCTATGTTCTCATAGATTTCACATTGAAGAACTTAATCTCCAGAAGAACTATTCAGGTATTTTCCAGAGTCTGATAAGAAATAGAAAGTCATTTTTCTTTAACACATAGGTCTTTCTGGGGCATTCTAAATTCAAATGGCAACATCTTCACCAATGATAATGACATGTTCAGGGGTGGAAGCAACTAGATATTTCTATAAATTCTAATTAGATCTCAGCAGACTAAATATTTTCTGGAATTCTTATTAAAATATTTTCTTGCAGACGGAGTGGGTCTTTATACTACAAATGTGTGTATTTCTCTGCATGTATGTGTGTATGTGTGTGTTTGAAAAAACTAATGTAATAATGTAGCAGATAAAAGTATTTAGTATGGCCTGTCATTTTTCTTCTCAAACCAGGAAGGTCTGCCACAATTCCCCATCAAATCCTATCCAAGATTCAAACATTAAAGCTGTCCCAAAAGTTTTACATGCCAACCCTAATACATTCACCCTGTTTAAGTTAGCCATGCTATAGGAAAACTTTTAGTCTTCCAATTACGTTGTCACCAAGGAAACAACATACAATATTTCTTTTAAAATTACCTAGATTGTAGAACACTTTAGCAAGAAAATTGAAGGAATATACTTTATGGGATTTAATTTACATATTTAGTCACTTAGATGAATGTCCTATATCCACAACTCAGAGCTCTATTAAACTACAAAATTTCAAAACTCAGCTATTACTCATCTTTTGAATTTCTTTTTAAAGTGTATTTTAAATGACAAGGATGAAGAAATTTAAATTGTTTAATATTACCCAGTATTACTTTAATTTTTGATTAATAGTTAAAACAAACTGACAGACTATTAGTCTATCAAGATTTACAGAGTAAGTTTTTGGCTTATATTTTCATTTGTTCCTCTTTTTTGCGGTGTGACATAATTTTTTTTTTCAAAAAAGCAATTTGGTCTTAACCATTACTCACAAAATTTATGCTGTCATAGAATCAGAGAGTTTTTCTGATTACTTTAAGGCAATAGTAGGCTCATTTTATGCCAACACAAAATATAAAAACCAATGACATTTTCACTGAACAAACATTCATTAAAAATCAGGAAATTATAAAGTAAAACTCCATGCCAATTTTTTTTGTCAGTCGTGGGGTTTGAACTCTGGGCCTGGGCACTGTCGCTCAGCTCTTCAGCTCAAGGCTAGCACTGTTCCACTTGAGCCACAGTGCCATTTCTGGTTTTTAGGACGTTTATTGGAGATAAGAGTCTTACAAATTTTTTGTCCATATAGATTTCAACCACTATCCTCAGATCTCAGAGTCATGAGTAGATAGGATTACAAGCATGAGGCACCAAAGCCCAGATCCAAGTCAATTTTAAAAAAGCAAGCTTATTGAAACTTCTGGCTTTTTCTAATAAACAAACTTATTTTTTCAGCATTAATTTATAACTATAATTTATAACTATTATTTTTAGATGTAACTGGAATTTTTAATAGATTCAAATATAATTTTTACTATTACTCAGTATCTCACAAATATCCACTATCATTAACTTTGCACAAAGTCAATTATTACATACTATCTTACACAGTATTATTACACTCTATAATGCATATAGTGTGAAGTGAAAATAGTTTGGACAATTTCATATAAATAATTAGGTGCTATTTTAACATTATAAATTCACAACTGTGTTTTTAAACTAAGGAAAAAAGATTTTAGTGTTAAAATCTAATATGAATGTGTAGTGTGTCCACCCAAAAAATACTCTTGTTTTTCTTCAGATCGTACAAATCTTCCGCCTTTTACTAAACCAAAAATTCTGAGTACATACAGACAAAATTATTTTCTTTTCACTAAAGACTTTGAAGTAATATCATTGGAAATAGTGAGGCAAATGGAGGAAGAATTCAACTCACATCCATCAATGTCTCTGTTATTTTGCTACTCCTCCACTAAGACCTGCCCATTCACAGTTGTCATAAAAATTCAAGTGTCTCTCTTAGAATTCTATTTGAAAAACTTCTAAATCACTGATTCTATTTGTACTTTCTCTTATATGAAACAAAATATAAACACAAAACAATTGAAATAAAATGCCTACATATGTTGAAGTCACCAAAGCTGGAAAAACAACCAAGAAAGTGGAACTTCCCCAGGAACAAAAACATGTTATGTACAGTCTTTTAAAAATACAAAAACCTCAAATATATGTTAATTTGATTAGAGCTATAAGGATAACTGTCTCTCAGAAATAAGTTTCTTTTAATTTGTAATTAAGTTCATCTGGGTGATCCTAATATAGCAAATCCCTTGAAAGGATCAAATTGTTTAAAACAAATGTAACTGTATATGAAGAAAGATCTGCACATATTTAAAAAAAAATGCTACAGTATTAAATCACAAAAATCATGACATACTTAACATATTCATAAATGCAATGAATAAGTCCAATAGTATCCATATTGACAACTAATATATATATAATTGATTTAACAAGCACAAAATATGCAAGTAATAAAAACTGAGCAGTTTACATGAGTGTACCTAATATAAACCTACTCTAAATTACACTGTTTGTAGAAGACTGAACATAGGTTATCTAAAGGCAAACATAAGCACATTATATAAATGAAAGTAAAAAAATCTCATGAAAAGAGAGAATAGTAGCTTCTGGAAAATACAATTTTAATAAATGGTGGTCAAAATATTTCTAGTGCTGACAAAATTGCATACCTATTTAGTGAGTTCGAGAAAAGACCCAAGATATTCAAACTGATTTGAAAGGTTGGCAAAGTAGCAGGGTACAACTATAACATTATTATGGATGTTGGCTCTGGCATGGAATTCATTTACTCTTTGATCTGACAAACGAATATATGAGAGAACAGGACTTCTCCAACTAAATATCAGGACCTAACTAAACATATAATCAGAAAAGTCATCATGCAAGCCTTATTGCAACCTGGATAAAAAAAGTCAGTTATACTGATTCTGTATTTATTGTAAATGTTGATTTCTTTCATAAATGATTTCCTTTAGCTTGCATTTTTAAAAAATTTTGTTAAGTGTATATGGTTAACTAATTTTGGATTTCTCCTTCAATTTATTTCTGAGTATAATGTCTCACTTCAGTTCCTAACACATGAAATGATGTTGTTTACAAAACAAATGCTCATAATCACTGTTTATAATTCACAGAATCTCATAAGCATGACACCAGTAAGCAGAGATTAACATTTTGATATCATGGTCTCATGACTGATGAAGCCTATCTGCATGAGCATACTTGTACCTAGATTCCTCAGCCTAAATTTAGCCACTTTTAAAAAGTGTCACCTTTATCTGTCACCTGTCAGCGATTAAACCTGAGTATAAAGCCTAAGGAAAAAGATAAGGTAAGAATTTAGCATTTCTGCGTTCACTGTATTTGATGTCGGTATAATTTGTGGATGGGAAGGGAAAAAACAAATCGTTTAAATATGGATACAGGTGGACCCATTGCAACAATGATATGTACAAGTCGTTATGTAGAAAATGAACTTTACAACTTTGGTGCAGGTGGGCGGGGGGGGGGGGAGCGGGGAGGATTGTGCAGGGGGGTGGGGGGAGGATGAGAAGGGATGGGAAGGGGAAACAAATGTGCGGCTACGATGCTTGATAAGAAATGTACTCATTATCTTGCCCATGTAATTGTAACCCCTCTGTACAGTATTTTCACAATAAAAAATAATATAAAAAAATTTAGCTTTTCTGGATATAAAGTAAACAAAATGAAGCATAAAGTAAATCACTGGTTTAAAGTCAAACTATTTCTCCAAAACATTCTAAACATTTCCTTACAATGCGTATTATTCTCAAGAAGGGAATGGGTATTGTGAGAAGAGGACTAACCAAGCATTGTCTTCAAATATACATAATTTGGATTTACCTCTTTATTTCACTATAAGCATTTTTTATTTGAAAAACCTGTTTGAATAATTGATTTCAAGATCAGGTATAATATATCCTAGTTAAATACACCAAACTACAGTCAGAAAATGGCATATAGCAATTAAGTAAGAAAACATATTCAATAAATAGCAAAAGTATATACCTATAGAGATATAGGTATATATATAAGTATATATATATAGGTATATTTTGAAGAATGCATTGAAAATTCTAATATAATAATTAAGTTGATGGAACAACTTCACATTGACAGTAATTAACTAGAATACTTTAATGCTAATTGGACAAGATTGTCTTTCTAAATGAGGAAAATATATTTCTCTTTTTACTTTGTCAAGGAATTAACTTAAAAAAAAGAAATTAACATATGAATCTATAACAACAAGAATGAATTTTTGTCTTTTTATTAGAAATTTTAATTTCACAAAGTATTTTTAATTGTGTTATACACATATGTCCACTTAGCGTAGCTTGTTAAATTTTATTCCTGTTATTAATTTCATCATCCTATTTTTATACTTAAATTTTATTGTGTGATCATACTAAGTTATAAAGTATTTGAACACATTTACTCCAAACTATTTCTCTTCATCTCCTCATTCACTATATTCCAAACTGAATAAGTTACATCTTCTTTGTGTGTGAAAATACTGTACAAAAGGGTTACAATTACATGGCCAAGATAATGAGTACATAGCTTTTTTGGGGGGAGGGTGTCTGGTCGTGGGGCCTGAACTCTGGGCTTGGACGCTGTCCCTCAGCTCTTCAGCTCAAGGCTACTGCTCTACCACTTGAGCCCCAGCCCCACTTCCAGCTTTTTTTCTTTTTGCTTAAGTGGTGCTGAGGAATTGAACCCAGGGCCTCATGCATGCAAGGCAAGTGCTCTACCACTGAGCCACCTTCCCAGCACCAATGAGTACATTTCTTTTTTTTAATGTGATATATATTTTTTATTTTTTTATTGTGAAAATACTGTACAGAGGGGTTACAATTACATGGGCAAAATAATGAGTACATTTCTTATCAAGCTTTGTAGCCTCCTCCTTTATTTCCCCTGGCCATCCCTTCCCATCCTGCACTTGCCCCCCCCACCCAATACTCCCAGCTCCCCCTCCCGCCGCCCCCATGCCACAACAAAGTTGTAAAGTTCGTTTTCGACATAACGACTTGTACATCTCATTGTTGCAATGGGTCCACCTGTATCCATATTTAAACAATTTGTTTTTCCCTTTCTCCTCCACAAATTATACCGACATCAAATTCAGTGAAAGCAGGGGTTATACTTTGGGGGAGGGACATGCATAGTAACAAAGAAATGATCTTATCAGTGTGTTAGAAACAATCGCATGAAAGAAAAAAAAAACAACATTTGAATACATATCCTAGGGTTCATTTCCCTAACATCAACTTATCTGACTTTTTCTGCTTCACTCACACATATACTAGATACTGCAAATAAGGGAAACCATGGGACCTTTCTTTCTTTGGGCTTGGCTTACTTCACTTAATAAAATTTTTTCCAAGACTTTACATTTCCTAACAAATGGGGCAATGTCATTCTTTCTGATGGAGTCATAGAATTTCATTGTGTATGTATACCACATTTTATTGATCCATTCATCTACGGAGGGGCATCTGGGTTGGTTCCATATCTTAGCTATAGTAAATAATGTTGCAATAAGCATAGTCATGCTGTTAGCTTTAGTGTGGTCTTGTTTGTAAACATTTGGGTAAATGCCCAAAAGTGGGATTGCTGGGTCATAGGGGAGCTCTATGTGGAGTCTTTTGAGGAACCTCCATACTGCTTTCCAAAGTGGTTGAACAAGTTTACACTCCCACCAACAATGCAGTAAGGTTCCCTTCTGTCCACATCCCCTCCAGCAGGAAAAAATTATATTAAGTGAAGTAAGCCAGGCCCAAAGAAACATAGGTCCCATGGTTTCCCTTATTTGCAATATCTAGTATATGTATGAGTCAAGCAGAATAGGTCAGATAATGTGATGTCAGGAAAATGAACCCTTAGATATGTATTTTAATGTTTTTTTCTTTCATGCATGTGTTTCTAACTCTTTTATAAGATTATCTCTTTGTTGCTTTGTATGTCCCTCCCCCACAGTATAACCCCTGCTTTCACTATATTTGATGTTATTGCAGTTATTGATTTTTGCCATTCTAACTGGAGTGAGGTGGTATCTCAATGGTGTTTTGATTTGCATATCTTTTATGGCGAGTGAGGATGAGCATTTCTTCATGTGTCTATTGGCCATCCTTCTTTCCTCTTCAGAGAAGTTTCTCTTCAAGTTTCTAGCCCACTTATTTATTGGGCAGTTGTTTCTTTGAAGATTTGTTGTTAGGACACTTAATTTTTTGAGTTCCAGGTATAATTTAGATATGAGCCCTTTGTCCGTTGTATGGCTAGTGAAGATCTACTCCCAATGTGTGGGCTTTCTGTTGATCTTGCTAGCTATGTCCTTTGCCATGCAGAAGCTCTGCAATTTCATGCAGTCCCATTTATCCAACCTTTCTTTGATTTGTTGTGTTTCTGGGTCTCTATTAAGATAATTTCGGCCTGTGCCAAGGAGACCTATGGTTTCTTCTATTTCATCATGTACTGTTTTCAGAGTGTCTGCTTTGATTCCGAAGTCTTTGATCCATTTGGAGTTGATTCTGGTTCAGGGTGATATATATCAGGATCTAACTTTAGTTTTCTACAAGTACTTAACCAATTTTGCCTGCGCCATTTACCGAAGAGGCTGCCTTTCTTCCATTCTATTTTTTTTAGCTCCCTTATCAAAGATTAGGTGACTATAGGTCTGTAGGTTCATTTCGGGGTTTCCAATTCTATTCCAGTGGTCCTGAGGTCTATTCTTGTGCCAGTACCAAGCTGTTTTGATCATAATGGCTTTGTAGTTGAGTTTGAAATTAGGTATTGATATTCCTCCAGCATTGTACTTTCTGTTCAGCATCGTTTTTGCTATTTGGTGTCTTTTATTGTTCCTTATGGATTTTCGGATTGCCACTTAAATTTCTTTGAAGAAGGAGGATGGAATATTGATCGGTATCACATTGAATTTGTAGATATCCTTGAGAATTATTGCCATTTTCATGATGTTGATCTTTCCAGTCCAGGAGCATGGGAGATTTGGCCACGTTCTAAATTCTGTTTTGATTTCCTATTTCAAGTTTTTAAAGCTTTCAGCATAGAGGTCCTTCACTTATTTGGGTAAGTTAATTCCTAGGTACTATATGATTTGTGGAGTTATTACGAATGGTGTTTCTTTCCTAATTTCAGCCAAACTTTTCTCATTGTTGGCATACAGAAAAGCCATGGATTTTTGAGGGTTAATTTTATTCCCTGCTAAATTGCCAATGTTTTGAATCAACTTGAGTAATTTAGGAGTGGAGTCTCTGGGATTCTTTAACTATAAGACAATGTCATCTGCAAAGAGGGAGAGTTTTACTTCTTTTTTCCCTAGTTGGATCCCCTTTATGTTTGCTTTTGTCTCTCACTGAATCTAGGCATTCAAATACTAGATTGAAGAGAATTGGAGAGAGTGGACATTCCTTGTCTTGGTTCTGACTTAAAAGGAAATGGCTTTAGTTTTTCACCATTAAGTATAATGCTGGCTGTAAGTTTGTTATTTACAGGCTTTATTGTATTGAGGAATGTTCCATAGATTTCTAATTTTTCCACAACCTTCATCATAATGGGCTGTTGGATCTTGTCAAATGATTTTCCTGCATCTATTGAGATAACCATGGGGTTCTTATCCTTGCTACTGTCGATGTGATGAATCATATTACTTGATTTGCGTATATTGAACCAGCTTTGCATGCCTGAAATGAATCCTGTTTGATCGCGGTGTATGATTTTTTGGATGAATTGTTGAAGTCAATTGGACAAAATTTTGTTAAGAAGTTTTGCCTCAATGTTCATCAACGAAATGGGTCTATAGTTCTTTTTCTTTGATGAGTCCCTACCTGTTTTGGGGATGAGGGTTATGATGGCTTTATAGAATGAGTTTGGTAGTGAACCTTCTATTTCAATTTCATTGAAGAGTTGGAGGAGTATTGTTGTGAGCTCTGCTTTGAATGCCTTGTAGAATTCTGCTGTAAAACCATCTGGTCCTGGGCTTTTCTTAGATGGGAGGTCTCTTATTGCTGTATTTCAATGCTTGATATGGGCCTGTTAAGATGGTTTAACTCATCTTGGTTTAGTTTTGGCATGTAAATATTTCTGCCAAGTTCTCAAACTTATTAGCATATAGTTTTGAGAAGTATTACCTTATAATATTCTGAATCTTGGTTGTTTCTCTGCTGATATTTCAATTCTCATCTCTGAGTTTATTTATTTTGGTGTGTTCTCTTCTTTTTCGCATAAGATTTGCTAAAGGTCTGTCCATTTTGTTAAGTTTTTCGAAGAATCAACTCTGTTTTGTTGATTTTTTGGGTTTTTTTTTTGGATTCTAATTCATTAAATTCTGAGTTAATTTTAACTATTTCTTTTTGTCTACTGTATTGGGGTGTATCTTGCTGCTCTTTTTTAAGGAGGCTCAGATGTCTCATTAAATTGTTGGTTTCAGATCTTTCCAATATGTTGATGTAGGAACTCAAAGCTATAAACTTTCCCCTGAGTATTGCCTTTGCTGTGTCCCAGAGGAGCTGGTAATTTTTGTCTTGATTTTTGTTGAATGTAATGAGCATTTGAATTTCCTTTCTAATCTCTTCCATGACCCACTTGTGATTCAGCAGTGTGTTATTCAGCCTCCATGTGTTATAGGACTTTATTTGCTGGCTTTTAGTGTTCAGTTCTAATTTTACTCCCTTGTGGTCTGAGAGAATGCAAGGTATAACTTCAATGTTTCTGAATTTGGACAAGTTTGCTTTGTGGCCTAAAATATGGTCCATTTTGGGAAATGTTCCATGTGTTGCTGAGAAAATGTATATTCTGATGCTGCTGGGTGAAATATGCAGTAGATGTGTATTAAATCTAATTGGTCTATGCAGTTGTTTAGATCTGCAGTTTCTCTGTTGAGATTTTGCCAAGTTGATCTATCTAGTTTGGAAAGTGGTGGGTTAAAATTCCCAACCATTAATGTCTTTGCATCTAAGTGCGATTTGAGGGAAAGTAGTTTTTCTTGGATGAATTTTGGTGCTCCTTGTTTGGTGAATTGATATTTAGAATTGTAAAATCTTCCTGAGGGAGAAATCCCTTAATTAGTATATAGTGACCTTCCTTATCTCTACTCACTAATTTTACTTTGAAGTCTATTTCATCTGATATTAGGATTGCATCTCCAGCCTGTTTATGGGGGACGTTTGCTTCCAGAACAGTTTAGCAGGGACAAGGAAGCATAGATAAACTGAAAGATAAAAATTGTGAAGATTTTAGGACACAATCAGGGTAACAAGGTCATGGGTGTGCAAACTGGGTACCCAATACTAGGGTAGAAGCAATTGGCATGGTGGAGTGATGTAGTGCAGAGCTCTGCGTTTGCCTCTCGTTTTGGCTGTTACATCTTTAGGGAACTACCTCTAGGAGCTCATTTCAGCTTGTTGTGTTTAGGCACGTACCATG
>NW_024871766.1:0-17987 GCF_019054845.1 Dipodomys spectabilis | reverse complement strand
AATCAATAGAAAGCCCATAGATTGGGAGAAGATCTTCATTAGAAAAAAAAGTATAATGAAATACTAGAATGCAAGTCCTTTTTATAACTATTTAAACTGATTTTTTTTCTTAAGATGCTTTCTGTAATCTAAAAAGAGGTTGGCCTCTCTATTGTCTTCATGTGATTTTGATGATTGGAAGTGCTTAGTAAGAAGGCAAAATGTATTAATCCTCTGCTATAAATTAAATGTCATTTTTTTCATCTTGAAGTATATAATGATCAAACGGAGAAATATGAGCAAGCAGTAGTTCAGAATCATGATTCCAGCATGTGTAGATCAATAGTCAGTATTCCTTGATACCAGTTTCCACACTCTTGTCACAAATACAATTGGCCTGCCTTCTCTAGCTGATTTCCTAGCCTGGAGCTATTCCTTCATTGTATAGTAAAAGTATGATTCAACTGATTTCAGTCAGATCAGTTACTAGAATTATCAAGGATTTACATTCTGATCTGTAATTTGTTGAAAGCTATGTCTCTTTATGTAGTCTACTGAAATCGATTTACTAATTTCAATAAATTCATAAATTCTGTTTCCATTAAAAATCATTTTTATAAAAAGAAAATTCTGTTTGCCCTATCAATTGATCAGATGCATGTATTTTGTGTCTAGCTAGGTCATTACAAATCTCCCTCTCTTTCTTGCTCTTTCAGAGTTCTCATATATAATATGATTGCTCCATCATTATCCTGTTTGATTTTGCTTTTATAATTTTGGTTGCAATATTTCACTTTCTGTGCTTCCTTTGTCCAAACCACGTGTATACTAGGCCGTATTTCATATTTTCTCATTCCTAGCCTAAGCTGCACATGCAGAGACCACTGGTCCTCACTTTGAATACGGAGTAACATCTTTCCCCTAGCCTTCATCAATACCCTAATCTCCAGTTGAAATAATGGAAAATATTATTACCCTTCAAAGTTATTCATATGAATTTAGCTAGTCATTGTGAAAAAGCACTTTGATACATTCTGAGGAGATTAATGGCAACAAAGTATAAAACATGTATTTGCCCTCTATGTTTTTATACCCAATTAAGGGATATATGGAAGAAAACGTTCAGAAATGAATTTAAAAATTAACAGCATCAGTTGGCTAACACGAGTACAACTGAATGGCTGGCTCATAGAAAGTAATTAGTAAAACCAAAATTTACCAAAGGTGCAGAAGGTTACAGATTGGTAATTTGGTAACATTGTGATGGAGTATGTACATATTTCTTGTTTATATTAATACTTTCCAAATCTGACAGTACACAGGGTTTCTTGTGTTCTTTATGGTTGTCTACATTTTAATGTACTGATATTTACATTTAAGAATAACATAATTTGTTAGAATGGTATTTGCTGCAGTTTTAATACAGATTTATATGAGTATTGGGATGAGTCCGTGAGATTCTTATTTCCAATTAATCCCCAAATAAATAGATAACTAACTAAATAAATAAATACAAAATAAACGAGGAAGTGGTGCTGTGCCTCAAGAAGAAGAAGGCTTGTCTTGAGCTGAGTAGCTCAGGGACAGCACCAAGGACAAGAATTCAAGCCAAAAGACTGACAAAAAAAAAAAAGAAAAGAAAAAAAAAACTGTCAGTTGCTTGTATTTCTAAATTTTCAGTTGTCATTCTTATACCATACATTTTACTGTTTCTATGATCATGTTTTGGGATTCTTTTCACACAATAGGTGAACTAATAGGGGAAAAAAGTCAGTAAATCATATCCTCTGTAATTATTTCCAAGATCAACAATATGAAGGTGGCAAGAGAAATTCGAATAGATCATGGATAGTCTCTGTGAAGGTTAAGTGAATTAGTTTTATATTGCAGTGTGGTTTGAGATGTTAACTCACAACACAATCAGGAGTTTGTGCCATCACATAAATCAAATCCGTGTGTTCTATAACAAGCATATCTTATTATGGAGGGTAAAAAAGTAAATTCAACAATATATTTTGGTTAATTTCACATGTGATTTACTTCTTGTCTCAAGTTCTTTCCTTGCTGCTGACCACTAACTATTAGTTCACAATTGATTGCCAGGTTTCTAGAGCCATGTATCTAGCACAAATTTTTTCATAGCATTTTTACATGAATATTTGATTTTCCCATTCTCTCCTTTCTTTCTAGAATGTATAATAGAAACTATGCACATATATGTAGGTATTATATATGCTTATGTATATATCTTGTTGATTTTGTGAGTTCAGAAAGGATTTACTAGGAAAAAGGGCACAACTCTGTCATTCACATTGTTGGAGATGTAACATTCTCCTACATTCTCCAAAATATCAATCCTTACTTTATGGAAAACAGTCGTTAATAATGAGTTGTGGGGTTTTTTTGGACTTAAGATTCAATTTCAATATATATACTATCAGGTAAGATATGAGTTAATTCAGAGGATGCTGTATCTTCAGCAAATCATTTCCAATAGTGCTTCTTGAATACATGCTGATTACCTTAATCTGTACCATTGACAATCCAGAAGATATGTTACCAGTTCTGAATGCAAGGAACTAGATATATGGAAGCAAGAATAAGTATTATCTTGACTCAAACTTGTTTATAGGATATGTTAGAAGTTATTTATAGTATATGTTAAAAGTCCAGAAATAAAATGAATGATACCAAAGAGTTTGGGAAAAGCCAATAAAAGAAGCCAAGAATCTTAATTGTTAACCTAAGATTTTTTTAATACACACCTCTTTTTAGTTGGTCTATAGATACCACAACTATATACATGTATATATGTAAACATAAATATAAATATATATATATACATATATCTATGTATATATACATATACAAACATATAAACATATATCTAAGTATATACACACATATATGCATATATATACCCATATATATATACTGCATATACATCTATCTATCACTATCTTTCTATCTATCTATCTATCTATCTATACTTGTAAATAGTGGTGAATAGCAGACTAAACATTACCTTTTCTACGTATATCATTATCTCAGTGATAACCTGCTACTTAAGTAGATATTAGGGCTGGGCCTAGTGTTATAAGCCAATAATCTTAGTTATCTAAGGAGTTGACATAGGAAGGACTGAAATTTGAGGCCAATAGTGGTAAGGAGTTAGTGAGACTACATCTCAAGCAACAATATCTAAAGGAGTCATGCCTGAAAGGAGTTAGTGAGACTACATCTCAAGCAACAATATCTAAAGGAGTCATGCCTGAAAGGCAAATATACAAAGTTTGAGACCTGAGCTCCACCATAAGGTAAGATCTAAGCCTTATGTGAAAACTAATGAAAACAAAATGAAACAAAAACATGGCTGGAGATGTGTTTGAGGTATTAGAGCCCTTACTTACGAAGTAAAATGCTCTGAGTTCAAATCCCAGGAAGGACTCCCTCCCTACCACACACACACACACACACACACACACACACACACACACACAAATACTCAAAGACATAACTTAATGTATGACCCACAATTTTTTCACTTTCTTTTTTTAAAATTTATTTTATTGTAATATGGCTGTACAGAGGATTTACAGTTAAGTGGGTAAGTTAATGAATAATTTTCTTGTGGAACATTATTACCCACTCCTTTGTTGTACTCCCACTGTCCATTCTCTGCCTCATTCCTCCTCCCCATCAACCCAAAGTTGTAAAGTTCATTTTCAATAAAGTGTCTTGTGAGTATCCTTGTTGCTGCGGGTTATCCTGTGTCATTGTTTCAGTGTCTTTCTTTTTTGTTTTCAATATACCCTGTGATTTTTTTGTTTCTTTTGTATGTTCTCCCCCCACACCTATTTTCACTGTACTTCATTTTGTATACACATTTGTCTAATTTGGGAAGGGGGGGAACCTCGAATAATTAACATAATCCTAAAAGGCCTCACTCAGATCAGTAAGATCAAATTTATCTAAAAATATCTTAGTCCTGTTATTATTCTTATTTTGTATGTAGTCATCTTACGGTACATCAGGTTATTTCTTATCTGTATCTCTATAATAAGAATGTCAAGAAGTTGTTTCTGCCCATGTCACCATATTACAATGAAGACTAATACAAACAATGATATATATCTAGTATGTTTATGAGTCAAGCAGAAAAGGTCAGATAAGGTGAAGTTAGGAAAATGAACCCTAAGATATGTATTTAAATGTTTTTTTTTCTTTCATGCACTTGTTTCTAATGCAAATATAAGATTATTTCTTCGTTGCTTTGTATGTCCCTCCCCCACAGTATAACCCCTGCTTTCACTGTATTTGATGTCGGTATAATTTGTGGAGGGGAAGGGGAAAAACAAGTCGTTTAAATAAGGATAAAGGTAGACCTGTTGCAACAATGAGAAGTACAAGTTGTCATGTCAAAAACGAACTTTACAACTTGGGGGGGGAGGATTAGGTGGGGGTGAGGGAGGATGGGAAGGGATAGGAAGTGTAAACAAAGGAGGTGGCTACAATCCTTGATAAGAAATGTACTCACTATCTTGCCCATGTAATTTTAACCCCTCTGTATAGTATTTTCACAATTAAAAAAAAATGATGCATTCTTCTTCACAAACACAAACCTTGCAACAATGCTGAATAATAATGTAATTATTCTGAAAATCGTTTTGAATTCCTTTGTCTAGGATTGCTTGTTTCTTTTCAACTCTTTTTCTGACCTCGGAGATACCTGTGCTTTTGATATTTAATCACCTTCACTCTTCTTTCTGTCACTGATGTAAAGAACAAGTAACTTTGCTCAGAACATTTCAGCTTTTATTGTTTTCACTTTTTACTCCCACATACGGATTATATTAATCAATTTACTAACTATTTTTCTTTAGAGGGTCAAATTCTCAATCCTTTCCAAGATTTCCATTTTATATTTGGTGAAGATAAATATCTCTAAGTGAAACATCCAAACATTTATTACAGAAGCACTGCCATCTACAATGAAGTTTTTCCTAACACTTAGACACTAAGTTTTAGGATAGAACCAAGACAAGACAGGAAAATGTAGTCCTGTAATCTTGAAAAGGCACAGAGACTCAATAGCTTACAACTTTGACTACTCTCTCATGCTCCAAAGCCTATTCCAGGTGCACTGCCACTCAGCATGATGTCCATTCTGGGATTCAGACTGACTGCTGGAGGTTTCCAGGGGAAGAAAAGAGTGCGAAAATCACAGGACTAAAGCTCAGAAAAGACACATGTCATCAATTCTCACACATCATTTGTCAAATAAACAGTTTTTCAGGACAGGATAACAGTGAGGGGAGGATATGAGATGAACATTTTATCTGTACTTCTTATTGCCTGGCAATAGTTTCTCAGAATATTTGCAAGAGGAAATATGACTCCATATTGGGCCAGTAAAGGAAAGGACACACACGTGCCACAGAAGCAGTGCCACAAAAGGACAAGTGGGAAAAGTCATCCAGACTCAGAGCAAAGCAACAGGATGGGTTTATCAGGATTGGGAGAATGTTATCTTCATTCTCAAAATACAGAAATGGAGGCAAGAGGAGAGTTGGTGTATTTCTGAAGGCTGATGTGTAAATGACAATTGAGAATGAGCAGAAACCAGAATCCATGGCTCAAATTCAATTCATGACTTACAAACCCCTTGATTATACTAGTATCTAAAACTCTTCTGCTAGTTGGGTAACATTGGACATGCTTCTTACAGTTATCATTTGTTGCTTTTTTCCTATAAGCAGCTAAAAATATTAGTGTTTTCTATAATTAAAGAAAATAGCTTTTATAAAGTGTTATGCACAGAACATGAAACAAGAATTCCAAGAATTCTAAAATTCTTTATGCATTTTTTCTTTAAATAATTGTTGGAAGAATCAAAATAGTGAAATTATTGACATTCCTTACATTCCAGAAAACATTATCTGAACACATTCGAGAAGAATTTCTACAACGGTCTTGCAATATATGGGTTTTTGATGGTTTTATTTGCTTTCTCTCTATATCCTCTTAATTGGGTATGTATTAACTTATTCATGTGTTAAATAGTTCTTTATATATTATGAATAAAAGATATCTGTCAAGAAGTAAAAACAAAAGGCACAAAGAAATAGATAATTCCAGGTCCTAAAAGTATGGTATTCAATAATTATATTTATTTCCTGAAGCTTTTTCGTTCTTTGGAAAAGTTTTATATTTATGTTCTGTGTTCACATACATGTTTTTAATTATGGCAATCTATGAAAAGAAGATTATGTAGTAAAACTAAGTGTAGTGAATCTAAACAGCTATTTGGAAAAATAATTAAATTGAAAGTTGCTTATGTTGGGAAAAGTATACACTTTCTCTAAAAAATGACAAGAGCATGAAATAAACTCTCCTTGTCTTTCAAAGTTAAACACAACTATTCTTTCACCTAAGAGTCAGTTTTCAAAAGGTAAATTACAGATGTTTCTACTACTGTTAAACATTTTATATTTAAATTTTTGTTGTTGTTCCTAAAAAATAAAAGGTTGAAAAATATCCAGATGCCAATGATTCTCACCTATAATCCTCGCTACTCAGGTAGCTGAGATTTGAGAATTTCGGTTTGAACCCAGCCTGGGTAGAATAGTCGATGAGATTCGTATGTCCAATAAACTACTCAGAAAAAGCCAGAAGTGGTGTTGAAGATCAAATGGCGAAACACTTAGCCTTGAACAAAAAGAGGACTCAGTGACTGAGCTAAGCCCTGAATTGAAATCTCTTGGTGGGCAAAAATCAAACAAACAAAAAACTTGAAAATTATGCACAACTGTGTGCCTCCCATTTTAAGTCAGAGCAGTTTGCCAGAAGCCTGAAGCTTTTAGGGCAGAAAATTGTCATTTAACTACTATGTAATAAAATTTTATTCTTTGATGAAACTAACAAATTATATCAAAATTATTTTAGAAAAAGAAGTGCAAGTAATTAAAATAAACATATGACCAAATAATTGGGGTATTTTGAAACAACAAAATCTAAAAATAGTCATAAAAACTTATTAAATATTAGATAAAAACATGTTGGAGTACATTGTAATATCATCTTTGAATTCCTTTCACACACCAGACTTTATGCTCATAAAAACCGAGATTCCTCACAAAGTTGTTAGTTTGTGAGAAATAAGATACTCCTGTGAAATATAAGGAGTTTTCAATATATAGGAAATGTATTTTGTGGAAAGTAAACTTTATAATACTTTTATTTTGGAATCTTTTGGGAATAAATAATAAAACATTAGTAAACTATTCATGTAAGAAGAAGCCAAAGGCCTCAATGTTACCCCTGAATATGTAACCTAAAGTTTTAAAAAGGTTAAGATAGGGGACTAGGGGCACGTTATTAATCCGAATATAGATAATAAATCAACATAAGAAGTCAAGGTCATGTATTGGACCAAATCATGGCAAAGTATACAAATGGACAAGTAATTGTCTGAGTTGAAGTTGGAGACAGAGACATGTAAAATTCTGGCAGAAAGGTAATATAAATAGGAGTGTGATTCCGTGGCTAGACTTAATAACTTGAACAGAGGTCCCTTAGTCCATAAAATGAGGCAACTCACACACCCATTAGGATCTATAAACTTAGATGATAGAGAAAAGTTAGTGACTGTAACAATTAGGGAAAGAATGAAAAGGCAAAACAGAAATCAACTCGGGATGATTGAAAACTCTAGACCAAAATGGAAAAAAAGGAAAACAGAAAAAAGAAAAGAAACTCCATTAAAATGATTGCTTACATATTTTATACTGTTTGTGAGGAATAAAGAGAAAGTGAAAATGAACAGCATAGATCTACTTTAGTAAGAGGACTCATCATCCCCTTACAATATTTTACCCTTTGAAATTGCCAAAATGCTTGCCAGGTCTCTCTTCTGATTTAGGAAATTTCAGATCGTGGTAAGTCTTCATTAGCAGGCATTTTGACCATGTTTTGAACAGATGAAAATGACTAATGGAATGGTAAAACATATGAGAAAGTATATGTATCTTTTTCCAGTTACATACAAGCAACAAATGTCTGGCTCAATTTGAGAAAGTCAAATACATGAGCTTAGTGTGATCTCCAAAAGTATAGATGTAAGTTGAGTTTCATGCTATTTACCTAACAACAGAGTAGTCCAAGACTCAGTGTTCTCTTTTTAAATTTTTTAAGGATTTTACTGTCTCCAGAATTGTTTCTTTGAATTCCACCTAATCTGTACCAACCGTGCAGAATTTCCCCATCCAACATGTAGAAAGATTACAATGGCAGGTACATACATGGAGTCAAGAATGCACAGCTCAGCTCCATGTTCTGATAAGTGGGATTCAGTATGACTGTCTTGGAATGCATTGTGGTTGGCAGGTTTGAAAAGGTGGATAACTTGTAAGAAGAGGAAAGCAGGAAATGGATGATAAAGGATTGCCTGATATATATGCATCCTTCTCGAGTGTCTACTTTATACCCCCTTCTGTTTTGCAGATATTGTAAATAAAAGTCAGAGAAGGAGAGAAATGAAGAGTAAGGAAGTTTTATACAAAGGAACAAGGATAAGTGATAATGCCATTTGCTTATTTCCCCACTGAGGTATTATGAATCTGCACAGATATCCAAACGGAATTTAACGATTAAATGACATCACTTTTTTCCCCTAAGAATAGTGAGTTATATTCAACTTTTATTAGAATAGTGGTTGTCAGGAAATTTCAAATAATTTATAGTCATTTTTAGACTACTTACTGTAGGTTTTATAAACTAATTGCTTTTTTGAAAATTAAGTTTGTGTGTGTGTGTGTGTGTGTGTGTGTGTGTGTGTGTGTGTGTGTGTGTGTGTGTTTTAGAACAGGTTGACACATTTTAACAATGTGATGTACATGTTGAAAACGAATTTTCCAACTTCCCTGGAGCGGGGGTAGTTGTGGAGATAGGTGGGAAGGGATTGTAGGGGGAAAACAAAGAAGAAGGCAACCATGCTTGCTAGGAAATGTACAATAAAAAAATACAAAAAAGAAAAATATATTAGAAACAATCACATTTATTAGCTGTTCTTTTTTGTATTTTTTTATTGTAAAAATTCTATACAGAGGGGCTTCTGTTATATGAGCAAGGTAATGAGTACATTTCATAATAAGCAGTGTTTCTAGCTCATGTTTATATATTCTCTTCAGCTGGCCAATAAACTTTACAATCACTCTTCTGCTATTTCCACTTTTTAAGTCTTATACTATGTCCATTATTTGATGTACAGATTCTATGATAGATCAAAATATTATAGAATCTTTCAAAAGAAGTCATGAGTGGCATCTGCCATTTTAAATTCTTTGTTTGCAGCATAATGTTGAAAATAAAATAATTTCAAGACTATCTCATAAATTCCTTATGAAATGACAAGGAGAGTTATGGCAAGTAGTAAGATGAATGGAATTGATTGAACTTATATTTTATTATAAAAAAATCTGGCTTATATATATTTAATCTGAATTTACAGAAAGGGATTGACAATACTACCATGAGAAGATTTCACATCAGTCTCATGTCAGCATGAAAATGACACAGAAGTATACATTTTTATCATTTTATCTATGATTTTACTTAATCTTTGCAATTAATCTAAGGATTATACTGTATCTCCTTTGGAAATTAGAAAATTAATCTGACCTGACCTTTTAATATTCATATTATTCACCCATTGCCAACATATAGAGCAATTACAAAAATGTAAAGTTTCTTATTTGCTATCTTCCAGCTTAGTAAGTCTTTAATACAAGTCTAATATTTATTATTTAGTTGGATCACAATATTATGTGAATTTTAAATTAGATCTTCATTATAACTCATATGCAAGTTAACATTCTAAACTTGCTAAAATTAAAACCCAATATTTGGCTTAAAACAAAAAATTCACTTATGTCTTTCAATAATAGCATTCCTTCCTTTTGATATTGGGGTATAGACTTTGAGAGGCTTTCTTATTTTTTCTTATTTTTTGTATCTAATGTCTTTAGCTCTACCTCCAAGGACTAAGGTTAATTCAGAGAAGGGTTCATGATACATGCATGAATAATCACTGGAACTTAAATTAAAGAGAGGTGCTGCTTTCTAAGTTCCATCCTGAAAGTGGTTCACTTTTTCTTCAGAGATGACATGAAAAGGGTCTCAAGCAAGTGCATTTATTTATCTATTCATTTTTATTTTTAATTGTCCAAATACCATACAGAAGGTTTACAATTACTTGAGCAACTTAATGAGTACATTTCTTATCAAGCATTGTTCCCTCCTGCTCTGTGTTTCCTTCCCATCCCTTCCCATCTACACCTCCCGCCCCAACCCTGACAGCCCCGACTCCCTCCCCATCCTGCAATGTTGTAATGTTGTAAAGTTCATTTTTCTTTTCTTTTTATATTTTTAGGTCAGGTTGTGAGGCCTGACCTCTGGGCCTGGGCGCTGTCCCTCAGCTCTTCAGTTCAAGGCTAGTGCTCTCCCACTTGAGCCACAGGCCACTTCCGGCTTTTTTTCTTTTTGCTTATGTGGTGCTGAAGAATCAAACGCAGTTCCTCATGAATGCAAGGCAAGCACTCTACCATTGGGTCACCTTCCCAGCGTGTAAAGTTCATTTTTCGACATAATGTATTGTACATATCATTGTTGAAATGGGTCCACATGTATACCTATTTAAACAATTTGTTTTCTCCCTGTCCCTCTACAAATTATACCGACATCAAATACAGTGAAAACAGGATATACCATGGGTGAGGGACATATATTTTAATTTTAAAAGAAAATAGAATTTGTTACTACCAGTGGACACCTCATGAAGCGTGAAAATGATATTCACAACAGAGTATTAGAGAAAAATTTGCTTTTTGTTAGTATGTGTGTTTTATAAATAATTTTTTATTGTAAAAATGCTATAGAGAAGGGTTACAATTACATGGACGAATTAATGAGTATATTTCTTTTTTTATTGTGAAAATACTGTACAGAGGGGTTACAATTACATGGGCTATATGATGAGTTCATTTCTTATCAAGCATTGTAGCCTCCTCCTTTGTTTCCCCGTCCCATTCCTTCCCATCATTCCCCTGCTACCCCTTAATCCTTCCCACCCCTATCCCCAGACAGAAGTTGTAAAGTTCGTTTTCCATGTAAGGACTTGTACATCTCATTGTTGCAATGGATCCACCTGTATCCCTATTTGAAGGATATGCTTTTTCCCTTCCCCTCTACAAATTATACCGACATCAAATACAGTGAAAGCACGCGTTATACTGTGGGGGAAGGACATACAAAGCAACAGAAATAACCTCATAAATGTGTTAGTAACAATCGCATGAAAGAAAAAATAAACACACATTTGAAAACATACCTTAGGGTTCATTTCCCAAACGTCATCTAATCTGACCTTTTCGGCTTCACTCAGACATATACTAGATATTGCAAATAAGGGAAAATATGGGACCTATGGTTCTTTGGGCCTTGCTTACTTCACTTAATATAATTTTTCCAAGTATTAACATTTCCTAACAAATGTGGCAATGTCATTCTTTCTGATGGATAATTCCATGGTGTATATATACCACATTTTCTTGATCCATTCATCTACTGAGGGGTATCTGGGTTGGTGCCACATCTTAGCTATAGTAAATAATGATGCAATAAACAGAGTCGTGCTGGTAGCTTTAGCGTGTTCTTGTTTGTAAACATTTGGGTAAATGCCCAAAAGTGGGACTGCTGGGTCATAAGGGAGCTCTATGTGGAGTCTTTTGAGGAACTTCCATACTGCTTTTCATAGTGGTTGAACAAGTTAACACTCCCAACAATGCTGTAAGGTTCCATTCTGTCCACATCCCCTCCAGAATCTGTTTTTATCACACTACTTTATTATAGCCATTCTAACGGGGTTAAGGTGGTATCTCAATGTTGTATTGATTTGCATTTCTTTTATGGCTAGGGAGGATGAGCATTTCTTCATGTGTCTATTGGCCATCTTTCTTTCCTCTTCAGAGAAGTTTCTCTTTAAGTCTTTAGCTCACTTATTTATTGGGCAGTTGTTTCTTTGAAGATTTGTTGTTGGGGGATTTAATTTTATGAGTTCAAGGTATATTTTAGATATGAGACCCTTGTCCGTTGTATGGCTAGTGAAGATCGTCTCCCAATCCATGGGCTTTCTATTGATCTTGCTAGCTATGTTCTTTGCCATGCAGAAGCTCTTCAATTTCTTGCAATCCCATTTGTCCAACCTTTCTTTGATATGTTGTGTTTCTCGGTCTCTATTAAGAAAATTTCGGCCTGTGACAACAAGACCTAGGCTTTCTCCTATTCCTTCCTGTAATGTTTTCACAGTATCTGCTTTGACTCTGAGGTCTTTGATCCATTTGGAGTTGATTCTGTTTCAGGGTGATATATTAAGGTCTAGCTTTAGTTTTCTAAAAGTAGTTAACCAATTTTGCCAGAACCATTTAGTGAAGAGGCTGTCTTTCTTCCATTCTGGTTTTTTAATCCCTTATCCAAGATTAGATGGCTATAGGTCTTTAGGTTCATTTCTGGGTTTTCAATTCTATTTCATTGGTCCTGAGGTCTGTTCTTGTGCCAGTACCAAGCTGTTTTGATAACTATGGCTTTGGAGTAGAATTTGAAATTTTGTACTGCTATTCCTCCAGCATTGTTCTTTCTGTTGAGGATCATTTTTGTTATTTGGGATCTTTTATTGTTCCATTTGAATTTTTGGATTGCCTCTTCTATTTCCTTGAAGAATGAGGTTGGAATTTTAATAGGTATCGCATTGACTTTGTAGATAGCTTTATGAAGCATTGCCATTTTCACGATGTTGATCTTCCCAATCCAGGAGCATGGGAGTTTTGGCCACGTTCCAAGATCTGTTTTGATTGCCTTTTTCAAGATTTTAAAGTTTTCATCATAGAGGTCTTTCACTATTTTGGTTAAGTTAATTCCTATGTATTTTATTTTTTTGTGGGGCTATTACAAATGGAATTGCTTTCATAATTTCAGCCACACTTTTCTCATTGTTGGCATACAGAAAAGCCATTGATTTTTGAGGGTTAATTTTATACCCCGCTACTTTGAAAAATTTTGAATCAACTTTAATAATTAGGGAGTGGAGTCTACAGGATTCTTTAAATACAAGATCATGTCATCTGAAAAGAGGTAGGGTTTTACTTCTTTCCCTATTTGGATCTGAGTTATGTTTGCATCTTGTCTTATTTCTGTAGCTAGGCATTCTAATACTAGATTAAATAGAAGTGGATAGAGTAAACATACTTGTTTTGTTCCTAAGTTAAGAGGAAATGTCTTTAGTTTTCAACATTAAGTATAATGCTGGCTGTAGGTTCGTCATATACAGCCTTTATTGTATTGAGCAATGTTCCATGGATTCCTAATTTTTCCAAACCCTTCATCATAAAGTGGTGTTGGGTCTTGTTGAATGCTTTTTCTACATCTATTGAGGTAACCATGTGGTTCTTATTCTTGCTCCTGTTGATGTGATGAATAATATTAATTGATTTGAGTATATTGAACCAGATTTGCATCCCTGAAATGAATTCTGTTTGATCGTGTTGTATGCTTTTTTGGATGAATCATTGAATTTGATTGGCCAAAATTTTGTTGAGAAATTTTGCATCAATGTTCATCAAAGAAATGGGTATATAGCTCTCTTTCTTTGATGAGTCCCTGCCTGGTTTTCAGATGAGGGTTATGATGGCTTCATAGAATGTGTTCTGTAGTGAAGTTTCAATTTCATTGAAGAGTTGGAGTAGTATTGGTGTGAGCTCTTCTTTAAAGGTCTTGTAGAATTCCACTCTAAAAACATCTAGTCCTGGACTTTTCTTAGATGGGAGGTCTCTTATTGCTGTTTCTATCTCAATGCTTGACAATATGAGCGTGAGGAAGCTACTCAAAAACTGATACAGGATTTGCATATATAAGGCACAAATATTCAGAGAAGAATGTGGATATAATGAGAGAAGGGGAGGGATATAAAAGAGACGTGAAAAACTTAGAAATAAAAATACTTTAAATACATAATTATAAAGAAGTAGTACTGATATTAAGGAATTTAAGTCCAAGAGGTTTTGAATTGAGTAATAAATTTCTGCATTAAGTGTGTACACAATGGGGGATAAGGTAATAATTGACTACGGGTGTATTTGAGGATGTGCAGAACAACAATTAAGTCACACAAAGAAGAACAAAAGAAAAGAAAATGTGAAAAGAATTAGAAAGAAAGAAAAAAAGATCAAAAGTTCAGTGGAGCTAAACAAAAAACAAATAAATAAAAATGTTTTAAAAAGAAAGAAAAACACACACACACATACCCCTAAAATAAAAAAAAAAATTATGAGGAAAAAAAAAGTTATTAGAAAACAATTTTTTAAAAAGGTAAAAATTAAAAATTAAAAAATGTTTCAGAAAAAAATATTTTGTATAAAAGGCACAAAAAAAAAAGCTCTGATTTTTTTCAGAGTGGTGGGAAGATTCTGTATTTCCCTTGTGTCTGTAACCAGCCTCTCGTTGGAGTCTCTGGTCTGCTTATGGTGTTTGATTTTCCGGTGGCTTGGTTGGTTTCTTAAGTCAGTTTGTTTGAGCAGGCAGGAAAATGCTCTGCTATACCCAGGATTTTGTGATCCTCCTCCCAGGCCAGTTCAATGGTGGGAGATCTGCTTTGAGTATCACAACTGAGGGAGATGGCTCTTTCTTCATGTTTGGAAATGCTGTTATGAAGCTAGGTTCTGGGTATAGTTGAGGCCTTTCAGCAAACTGTACCTTTTCCCAGAGGGGCTAGCTTGTGAGAAACTCACAGAGCCCAGCCTTGAGCCATTCTCACCATTTATGTTTACTGAATTTCACTTGATTGTCAAGGCTGCTAAAGGGAGGGACAGCCTCTGGCTCTATTTACCCAGTGAAGAAAGCCCACTGTTGGGGCTGGTGCCAGAGCTGGGTGACTTTTCCCTGGGTGGAGCTGAGTCTAGCAGGTCATGCCGTTAACTTCTTGTGACCTGCTAAATGACTCTAGTTTTCTTCCAAGGACTGAGTTGGAACTAGCAGCTCAACCTGGCCTTTGTCAGTATCAAAGATGGAGATCTTCGGTACTGGAGGGGGGAGGGGTGGCCTTCCCTCCTCTTCTCCCTGAGAAGGAGTGAGGGCGATAGGCTTCTACTCACAGCAAGTCTTGGTTCCTGGGTCATCTCTGGTCTGAGAAATGCAGTATGAAGATGTCTGCTCCTTGTCAGTTCTTACTGGTGTTGAGTAGAATCCGCTCGCCCACCACATCTGGCTCCTTCCACCTGGATTCTCTGTGTTGTAGGTATGGTGGCTATGGCCACCACTACCATCACTGTCACCCCAGCGGTGGCTGCTGGCAAGTGCTCAGTTCTGTCTCCTGCCTGGATTTTCCCTCTGTGGCCTCTCTGTACTGTGATGGAACACTCGGTGTCATTCTCTGGCTTGAAACTGTTCACTGGAACACTAAATCTGCTTTCTCTGTGAGAGCTTGTTTAGTCTCCAGCTTCTCCTCCACCATCTTCCTGGAATTCCCCCTAATGAGTATATTCCTTATGAAGCATTATTGCCTCCTCCTTTGTTTCCCAATTCAATTCCTTCACAAGCTCTTATGTCCCCTTTCCTCCCTCCCCCTGCCAAAGTTATAAAGTCCATTTTCTGACATAACGTCTTGTACATCTCATTATTGCAATGGGTCCACCTGTATCCTTATTTAAACGTTTTGTTTTTTTCCCTTCCCCTCCCCAAATTATACCAACATTAAATACAACGAAACAAGGGTTACTCACTGGGGGAGGGACATACAAAGGAATAAATAATCACGAGTACCTTATGTGGAGAAAACATAGCAAGAAAGCAAAAACAACTTGTGTCCTTATCTTGGGATTCACTTTGATTAATATCATCTTATCTGATCTTTTCTGTTTGTCTCTGACATATAACAGTTATTGCAAATATGTGGGACCTATGTTTCTTTGGGCCTGGTTTACTTCACTTAATATATTTTTTTCAAGCAGAATTTTTCTTAATAGAGACCCAAAAATACAACAAATTAAAGAAAGTTAGGACAAATGGGATTGCAGGAAGTTGCTGAGCTTCTGCATTGCAAAGGACATAGCTAGCAAGATTAATAAAAATCCCATGGATTGGGAGAAGATCTTCACAAGCCATACAGTGGAAATGGGTCTCCTTTCTACAATATACCTGGAATTCAAAATATTAAATTCCTAACAACAAATACTCAAAGAAACTCTGTAAGTGCACTAAAGACTTACAGAGAAACTTCTCTGAAGAGAAAATGAGAATAGCCAATAGACACAAGAAGAAATGCTCAACCTCTCTAGCCATAAAATAAATGCAAATCAAAACTACATTGAGATTCCACCTATCCTCCTTAGAATGGCTGGAATCAAGAACACTAATAACAACAGATGCTGGAGGAGATGCCGACAGAAGCAAACCCTACTGCACTGTTCGTGGGAGTGTAAACTTGTTCAACTACTTTGGAAAGTAGTATGGCACTTCCTCAGAAGATTCCACATAAAGGTCCCCTATGACCCAGCAATCCCACTTTTGGGCATTTACCGAATGATCACAAGCAAGACTATGCTAAAGCTACCAGCACAACTATGTTTATTGCAGCATTATCTACCATAGCTAAGATATGGAACAAGCCCAGATGCTCCTCAATAGATGAATCGATCAAGAAATTATTGTATATATACACAATGGAAGTCTATGCCTTCATTAGAAAGAATGACATCGCCCCACTTGTTAGAAAATGGAAAGACTAATTCTTTTGTTATATCAAACATTTCCTTACAGAAGATACATTCAATGCTATAAGTCACAGCTCTGAATTATTTGAAAATTGTAAATTAAAATTAATATTTATTCCCTGTCGTATTCTCTCTTCATATAAACTCATGTTAGAACATTTGGTATTATTACATACATATTAGTAGCTGCATACTTCAGAATAATAATAAAAGATTATTTTATGCAATTAAAATAACACTTTCTCAAAAATCATCCACAAAGAATAAGTTGCATTTTTTCTACTATAGATTAATTTGACTAATTTCAAATTTTCATATAGATGTACCATACAGAATAAAAGTAATTTTTGTTGTCAAAATAATTTATTATTTTCATCCATGACATTGTAACAGTTATCAGGTTAATTGTATTACTATGTACTAATCTAATTTACGAAAATAGCATATCATTTGTCATTTTTCATTTGGTGTATATTTTCCACTTATTGACTATTATAAATATACATAGTATGGGAATTTATAGAGAAGAGTTTCAGTGGAAGTTTATGTTTTTCTAAGCATTTTCTTTTAGTATTTTTGTACTTTCTTTTTTTTCCCCTTGTCTTCTTACATTCCAGTAGTTTCTGTTAGCTTTACTTAAGAATTTGTCTGATTCTAATTTCTTAGACTATGAATTGTGCTATTTTATTATTATTTTTTATGTCAATCATGGGCCTGCACTCTGAGCCTGGGTGCTGTCCCTCAACTTTTCAGTTCAAGGATAGTGCTTTCCCTCTTGAGCCACAGTGCCCTTTCCAACATTATTCTGCCTATACATTGCTGAGGAATTTAACCCTGGACCTCATGCCTGCAAGACAAGCATTCTTCCACTAAGCCACCTTCTGATCTCCAAATTATGCTATTTTACTGGTTGTTCTAATAGTCAAAATACAGTGTATCCTATTCTAAATCCTTCTAAAAATAACAGGGTACTATTCAAAATTTGTGTCTCTAACTCATGAGAGTATTCCCAGTTATTCTTTCATTTCCCTAACAAAATTGCTGTTATTCATTTCCCTGACTCATAATCTCTAATCAATGTATTCTTTTTTCCTATTATTACCTTTAATAACGTTCTATGGATAGTCTATAACTAACAGAAGGAGAATACTTTATTTTGATATATTGAAAACACCTCAAATTAACTTTCTT
>NW_024871765.1:0-20481 GCF_019054845.1 Dipodomys spectabilis | reverse complement strand
TGACTTCTAGCTCCTTATGTGAACTTGTATCTTCATTGTGATCTAGTAGAATGAAATTGGACATGTAATGGTGATATTACACCTTCATTGTGACATCACTATCCAAAGGTGACCTTATCACCACTTGATATCACAAACCCATTGTAACATCATATTGCCACAGTGATATCTTGATCGCCTTGTGACATCCCACACCTATTGTGACCGCTTAGCACCTTGGAAAAGGCACGTGGTGTTTGTGGTATCATGATCCCTTTGGGTAACCATACCATCATTGTGAACAAAGACAACTGACATCAGACATGCCAGTGTACCATTATAAACGCATTGTGACATCATCTCCAGAGTGAGCTCACATTGTTGTTATAATACCATCAGCCCATTGTTACATCCCCAAATGACAATGACATCATGGCATTATGACATCATATTTTCTTTTTTATTCCTTTTTTTATTGTGAAAATACTGTACAGAGGGGTTACAATAACATAGGCAAGATAGTGAGTGCATTTCTTATCAAGCACTGTAGCCTTCTTTGCTTACCCTTCCCATCCCTTCCCATCCTCCCTCCTCCCCCTAAACCTCCCCTCCCAAGTTGTAAAGATCGTTTTTGACATGACAACTTGAACTTCTCATTGTTGCAACAGGTCCACCTGTATCCCTAGTTAAACGACTTGTTTTTCTCTTTCCCCTCCACAAATTATACCGACATCAAATACAGTGAAACCAGGGGTTATACTGTGGGGGAGGGACATACAAAGCAACAAAGGAATAATCTTATAATTGTGTTAAAAACAAATGCATGAAAGAAAAAAAACATTAAAAATACATATCTTAGGGTTCATTTTCCTAACATCACCTTATCTGACCTTTTCTGCTTGACTCATACATATACTAGATATTGCAAATAAGAGAAATCATGGGACTTATGTTTCCTTGGGCTTGGCTTACTTCACTTAATATAATTTTTTCCAAGTCTTTCCATTCCCTAACAAATGGGGGCAATGTCATTCTTTCTGATGGAGGCATAGAATACCATTGTGTATATATACCACATTTTCTTGATACATTCATCTACTGAGGGGCATCTGGGTTGGTTCCATATCTTAGCTATGGTAAATAATGCTGCAATAAACATAGTTGTGCTGGTAGCTTTAGTGTGGTCTTGTTTGTAAACATTTGGGTAAATGCCCAAAAGTGAGACTGCTGTGTCATAGGGGAGCTCTATGTGGAGTCTTTCGAGGAACCTCCATACTACTTTCCAAAGTGGTTGAACAAGTTTACACTCCCACCAACAATGAAGTAAGGTTCCCTTCTATGACATCACATTTTCATTGTGAGGTCCTAGAGACAATGCAATTGCCTATTCTGTGATTTCATTCTATCACAAATGTGGCATATAGGTTGATTTCAGAAACCCATTGTGACCACATCATCATTGTTACCTCACAATCCCTTTGTGACCTCATATTGACATTGTGATATCATTAATGCAATGTAACATCACAAACCTGTCTTGGCCTCATAAATTTTGTAACAAGTGACTACCTTGGCCTGGGCTGGATGCTGAGAGCTAAATTCACTCTCAACCATGGACCCTCAGACCTCCAAAGAGCAGTTAAGCCATTTGTTAACTGGTCTGCAAACAACCAACCCACAAAATAATGATCTCCAAAGCTCCACACTTCAAAGGACAAGGCTTTTTCCTTTCTCTTCAATCTCCTTCTCTACAGATCTGTCCTACCTTTCAGGTCTTTCTTTTTTTCCTTCCACCATTCCATTCTTCTCTTCAGGCTGCTCTGCTCTTGACAGGCCTGCCCTCCCTTGTCCAAGTGGCCAGTTGCCGTCCTTCACCTCCTGCTCTCTTTCAATTTCCTCTCCTCCCAGGTCTTTGCCCTCCAGCAGTCTCATCACTTCTTTCCAACCAGGCTTTTAACATTTTTCTCTCCACTTCTCTTGCTCTGAAAATGCAGCTTATATATAGGCTGTACCCTTCCCCAACTGCAATGTTTCTTGCCTTCCAGTTTTCAATTATCACTTATCAAATGTCCATGACCGATCACTTCTTGGCAGCTCATCATGTGGGGCGTGACATCCTATCTCCTTCAGCAGCATGCCCTGCCCCCTCCAGTGTCATGTACCCCCCTTCTCCATTGGTCCAAACTAGGAGGCCATGATGACTATATCTTCCCATGGATTATAGGGGCACTTCTGGTTATTACAGTGTCCTGGTGAACTAGTAGCAATTGAAATTGGACAAATAATTTTGATATTACAAACGCGTGACATAACTAACCCATTGTGACCTCATCACCACTGTGACATCACAAACCCATTGTGACTTCACATTGTTGTTTTGATACCAGGATCACATTGTGACATTCCAAATCAATTATAACCTCTTATAACATTTGAAAAATACATAGCTTTGTGCTAGCAGAGTCCTTTTGAGTACCCAAAGTCCCACTGTGAAATATTGACAATTGAGAATCAGACATGACATTTTGACATCCAGTTTGTGAGATCATCATAATTGTGACATCACAATATCATTTTTATACCATCTACTCCTTGTGAAATCACAAAACTAAAATGATATGATAGAATTATAACTTCACATTGTCATGGTGACATCATAGACATTATGAATGCCTTTTCTGTGATTTCATTCTATTTCAAATGTGGCATGTAGGTTGATATCATAAACAAATCAGGAACTCATAACCATTGTGACATCACAATCCCTTTGTATATCATGTTGCCATTGTGAAATTACTAACCCGCCGTAATATCACAAACCTATCCTCTCATCATAACTTGTTTTTTTTTTGGGGGGGTCCAGTCGTGGGCCTTGAACTCTGGGACTGGGCACTATCTCTCAGCTCTTCAGCTCAAGGCTAGTGCTCTACCACTTGAGCCACAGCGCTACTTCCGGCTTTTTTTCTTTTTGCTTATGTGATGCTGGGGAATCGAACCCAGGGACTCAGGCATGCAAGTCAAGTGCTCTACCACTGAGCCACCACCCCAGCCCCTCATCATAACTTTTGTGACATCCTGCAATTCTGATACCTTAGGCTTTTTTGTCCTCATAATCTGTTGTTGACCTCATTAGATTTCACATATGACATTTGATATCACAAATTCCCAGTGACATCATGACCATGGTGGCATCACACTGCCAGATGTCATATCCATTGTGTCAAATTCTGACATCACAAACCTTTTAGGATTTCAATATATGTGTGACAACACATACTTTTGGAGAAACCACAGTCCCTTTGTGAATTCATATACTAATTTTAAGTTAAGAAAATTGATAATCATCATGTCATTTTGACATGCCCAACACATCACCAATATTTTGTAACCTCACCACCAATATGGAATCATCAACTCATTGTGACAACAAAACAATATTTTGACATAATGTAATGAGTTGACATTGTCATGGTTATATCACTGTCCCATTGTATATTCACAAACCTAAAATGACCTCCTAACATTTTAAAAAATTCATGTCCATTATGACTTCCAGCTCCTTCTGTGAACTTGTATGTACATTGTGAAATAGTAACAATTGAAAATGGACTTGTGTTTGAGATATTTCAAAATCATTATGACATCAAAAGCCCATTGTGATCTCATCACAACTGTGTATCATAAAGCTATCATGACCCCTAAGTACCTTTGAAAACACACATCGCATATGTGACATCATAGTCCCTTTGTGTACCCATATCCTCGTTGTGGATACATGACAATTGAATTCATATATGCCATTGTAACGTCACAAACCCTTTGTGACCCCATCACCAGTGTGACAACACATATTCATTATTACAAAATTACCTCCTTGCAACATCAATTTATAATGTCCTCATAGCATTATGACATTATATTGTCATTGTGATGTCATAGACACATTGTAAATGCCTATTCTCTTATTTCATTCTATTTCAAATGCGGCATGTGGGTTGATGTCAGAAATATATTGTGATCTCATAAATATATGACATCACAATCACTTTGTGACACCACAGTGCCATGGTGATATCACTAACACATTGTGACATCAAAAACTTGCCCTGTCCTCATAAGTCTTTTGATGTGCACCAATTGTGATGTCTTAGGCCCTTCATGAGCTTGTAATCTGTTTTCAACCTTATCATATTTCAGTTATGATATATAGTATCAGAAATCCACTGTGACGTCATGACCATTGTGACATCACACTGACAGACATCATATACATTGTGTCACACTATGACATCACAATCCTCCTAGGACTTCATAACATTTGCGAAAACACATGACTTTGGAGATACCACAGTCTGTTGTGAACTCATATTCTCTGTGATTTCATGACAAATGAGATCCGTTATGCCATTTGGATATCACTAACCAATTGGGACATCATAGATCCCTTACCATATGGCATCACCAATCAACTGTGACATCAAAACCTTTTATGATGTCACAATGTGACATGATGATCATGACATCTGTCAGTGTGATGTCACAATGGTCATGATGTCACAGTTGATTTATGTTATATCACGTCATACATGAGATATGAGTATGAAAACAAATTATGAGGGCAAAAAGGTCTAAGATACCACAATGTTAGCATGTCACAAAAGTTATGAGGACAGGAGAGGTTTGTGATGTCACATTGTGTTAGTGATATCACAATGGTACTGTGATGTCACAAAGTGATTATGATGTCAAAATGGTTTGTAGGCACAAAAATGCATTTCTGATAACAACTCTCATGCCACATTTGAAATACAATGAAATCACAGAATAGGCATTCACAATGTGTCTATGACATCACAACGAGAATTGTTGTCATACTGAGATTCTGTCATTGAGTTTGGTGATGTCACAATGAGCTGATGCTCTCATAATGAAAATGTGATGTCACACTGTTGAGGATGTCACAAACACTTTTTGATGTTAAAATGGCATGTCTAATCTCAACTGTCAGTTCACAACAAGAATAGGGGTACACAAAGGGCCTGTGATGTTGAAAAGGGCATGCTATTTTTCAAAGGAGCTAAGAGGTCATAATAGATTTGAGATGTCACTACGGAATCATGATGTCACAATGACAATGTTGTCACAAGGGTTTTGTTATGTCGTGGTAGTGATGATGTCAAAATGGGTTTGTGATGTCACAATAAGTGTGTAATACCACAATCAAATTTCCAATTTCAATTGCTACTAGTTCACAAGGAGGATACTGTAATAATCAGCAGGGCCTGATAATTTATAGGGTCTGATAATCAGCATGGGCCCATCTCCTGGCCAGCTGGAGAGGACAAAGAATGCCACCAAAGAAGGTGAGACATCCTGTGGGAGCGACTGGTGCATTAAACACCACGTGTTGAGCGGTTAAGAAGTGATTGGGCTGTGGGCAGTTTGGGATGTGATAGTTGAAAACAGGCAGTTGGAGGGAGAAGGGGTACAGACTTTATATAGGCTGCTTGTTCAGAGCAATAAAATGTAAGAGAAAAAGGAAAATGTCCTGGAAGGAAGGAAGTGGTGTGATAGCATAAGGGGAAAGACCTGGGTGGAGAGTAAGTTGAGGGAGCGCAGAAGGTGAAGGATGGCAACTTGTGAGCCTTGCAAAGCAGTTCAGGTCTGTGGAGAGTGGAGAATCCTAAAGAGAAGAAGGAACTGGTAGAAGGGAAAAAGGAAAAGACCTCGAAAGAAGTATAGGTATGTAGCGAAGGAGAGACAAAAAGAAGGGGAAAAGAGGCTTTCCCTTTGATATTTGCAGCTTTGGATATCATAATTTTGGGGGTTGGTGGTTTAGAGAAGATTTAATATATAAAACGTGTCTCGATGGATTTTCTTGAACTATAGAGGTCCTTATTTTTGAAGACTCCATCGAGATAATCCGTTTGGATTGCATCAGGACTTGGCCCCAGGGAAAATCCCTATAGGTGAGAGTGTCAGCCCTCAGGGTTGAGAGTCTACCTCTTGTGTTTGTCTCCAGAGGTCCAACATGGACAAAAGTCATTTATGTACCTTTAGAGGTGCATCTTGGCAAGCTTGCCAGCTTGTTTTGGACTCCTCTGGAAGCTATTTGTGGCTTCTTTGGGACACCATCTGGAACCTACTTGAGAGATAATGTAGGGCTTCCGTGGGAAGCCATCTGGAACCTCATCAAGAATACATCTGCGACTTCCTTGAGAAGCCATCTGAGACCAATGCTGGAGGTCATATTGTGCCTTCTCCAGGGGCCATCTTGGACTTTCTCCAGAGGTCAGCTAGGGCTCCTTTGGGAGGCAACCTAAGACCTCTTCAAAATAGTCATGGTCATCAGGAGCTTCTTTGGGAGGACATCTCAGGCTACCATGATGAGAAATCTATGACCGTTTTTGGACATCATCTGGGACTTCCTTGAGAAGTTATATAGGACCTTTTCTGAAGGTCATCTGTCGCTTTCTCAAGAGGGTTATCTGGAACTTCCTCTGGAGTTCATAGGTGGCTTCCTTGATTGGCCATCTGGGGGCTACTTGAGAGGTAATCTCAGTCTCATTGAAAAGACATCTGGAAACTCCTTTGAAAGTCATCTGACAATTCCTTGGGAATCCATTTGGAACTTCCATGAGAGGTCATCTAGGGCCTCCAAGGGAGGACATATGTTACATCCTCCAGAGGTCAAATGTGGCCTCCTCAAGAGGCAATCTGGGACGTTCTCTCGGTCATCTGGGACCTCCTGTAGAGGTCAACATTGAGAGGTATGAGGCATGTGGGTTAAGTGTCTGTGGCTCTTGGTCTTTGTATGTATGCTGATAGTTCTATCTGTGTCTTGTATGCACCCGTTTACTCCTTTTCTCAGGATGGGAGAACAAGGCCTTAGGTTGTCATATCCAAAAACATTCTCCCCCAAGTTTACAGAATCCCTCAGAGGAAGATGCACTGATGTACTCTTTCTCCTATTCTTTGTCATCAGCAACTCTAATAAGTCCTCCCATAACAAAAGTGGTTACTTGTACCAGAATGAGGTGGTACAACGTGTTATGTTACCCTTATTACCCTTGAGACAGGAACATGGAGGAGATGGTGGGCAGTACCCCTTTCTAATATATGTTCCCTTTACAAGTAGTGACCTGTATAACTGGAAACAGAAAAATCCATCCTTTGCAGAAAAAAAAAAAAAACAGGGGCTCATTACCTCATTAGAGACAGTAATATTCACACACAAGCACATCTGGGATGACTGTCAGCAAATTTTACAGGTGCTTCTCACCTGGTAGAAAAGGGAGTGAATATTGTTGGTGTCTTGACGGTGGTCCTTGGAACAGACAGTAGCCCCAATTTTGAACCAGACTATTTGGAGCAAGTCTTTCCCCAGACTTGCCCAAATAAGACTAACAGCAGTCAAGGTATGGAAGTGCTGACCAATTATTTTCAGGTTAAGCTAGCAGGGATACCGCAGTGGCAAGAAAGCCAAGTCTTCAATCTAAGGTGAGTGAGATGGTACTATTCCCCAATGAGTACCCTAATGCTTTTTCTGGAACTTCTCCCAGAAGACTATAGGACCTATAGGCTATAGATCTTTAAGTCCTGGAGAATCAAAGAGCCCTAAATATGGCCTTTGTTACCCAGTCAGCCACAGATATTAGAAGAAAGCTTGAAAAGATAGAAGGTTTTGAGGTAAATTGGTTGCCCACTTGGTGTTTGATAACAGAGACACCCTGAAAAAAAAAAAGAGTCTAAGAAGGGAGTTTGAGTTTTGGTAGGAGCACCAGAATAGGGATCAAGAAACCTTTGGCAAAGACAGTACAGATCATTTGCAAATGGCAGTATGGAACCTCTAGGACTAGATCAGTGAGCTAAATGCAAGCAAAATAGACATTAGGAAAAGGAATGTCCAAGGAGGAGAAAGATAGAAAATGACAGGTTAAGTAATCACATTAACCACATGGAAAATGTGTTCAGAGCTCTGGAGAAACATGCAAAGGCCCTCTGAATTCCATTAAGAAATTATGGCTATGAAAAAGGAGCTGGGGAGCTGGGAAGGTGGCTCAGTGGTAGAGTGCTTTCCTTGCATGCATTAGGCCCTGGGTTTGATTGCTCAGCACCACATAAGAAAAAAGAAAAAAGCCAAAAGTGGCACTGTGGCTCAAGTGGTAGAGTGCTAGCCTTGAGCTGAAGAGCTGAGGGACAGTGTCCAGGCCAGTGTTCAGGCCCCATGACCGGACCCATAGTAAAAAGAAAAAAAAAAAGAAAAAGGAGCTGGACCTGATATAAGAATATAGTAAGATGGGCTGGGAAGGTGGCTCAGTGGTGGAGTGCTTGCCTTGCATGCATGAGGCCCTGGGTTCGATTCCTCAGCACCACATAAGCAAAAAGAAAAAAGCCAGAAGTGGCGCTGTGGCTCAAGTGGTAGAGCGCTAGCCTTGAGCTGAAGAGCTGAGGGACAGCACCCAGGCCCAGAGTTCAGGCCCCACGACTGGACCAAAAAAAAAAAAAAAAAGAATATAGTAAGTTTAAGTACGTGTCGATTATAAGCTTTCAAATGTGTCACCAGAAATTCAAAGCAACAGAGAAAGAAGGAAAATAGTTAGCAGAGAAGACGGGGAAGTGCTGTGTCATAGAAGATGAGGCCAAGAAAAGAGAACAGGAAAATATCAGGCTCAAGAAAGAGAATGTTTCTCTTCAGAAAGAGTTAAAGGACCACTTGTTTGATAGAGAATGCCATGGAAAGGGAAAGAGCATTAAAAAGAAAAACAGAAGCCCTAAACAAACAGTTGAAAGATCTGTCACAAAAATACACTGAAGTGGAAATCTAGAAAGAGAAATTACTAGAGTAAAAGCCCCCAAAGACTGCTGAGATCTTCACCATAAATGTAATGCAGAGCATCGTGTCCCAGTGGAACAGGTGGAGGTGGGAAAAAATACCTCTCAATAGCATTTTGTGAACTTAAGGGAGGAGCTGAAGAGCAAGAAAAGGTGTTGTGAGAAGGAGCAGCAGTTGGCCAGTCAAGGGAAATCTCCTCTGACCCTGCCAAAACACTTGCAGGTTAAGGAGCACATTGAGAAGGAGAATGGGATCATGAAAGCAAGTTTGAGAGAAAAGGAAGAGAATAAAATGGAAGAAGATTGTGGAGGAGATGGGGAAAAACAAGTCGTTTAAGGATACAGGTGGACCCGATGCAACTATGAGAAGTACAAGTTGTCATACCAAAAACGAACTTGACAACTTTGGTGCGGTGGGGGGGGGTGAATTGGGTGCGGCGGGTGGGGGGAGGCTGGGAAGATGTGAAGGGTGAACAAAGTAGGAGGCTGCAATGCTTGATAAGAAATGTACTCGTTATTTTGCCCATGTAACTGTAACCCCTCTGTACAGTATGGTCACAAAAAATTAAAATTAAAATTAAAAAAAAATGGAAGAAGTCTCCAAGGTTCAGAGTACTATACAGCAGTTAAAGAAACTAGAGACCCTAAGATACAGGGAAACATCTGAGCTGATCAGGTAGCTTGAGACCAGTCTAAACCCAGTTGGTTCTGTAGAGCTACTAGTCATCAATATTAAAGGAAGAAGCAAAAACAGTGGTAATAAGTGTGCAAATGTTGACACTGAACTTGTGAAAAATGCATACAGGCTCAAGCTTTCTGTCAGTTTACATGTAGATATTTGCAACCTGGTAAATTGCCTGAGGACACTGCCTAAAACTGTTCTGAAAACCGGTGGGGCCTCAGCCTGACAATACTTTGTAATGTGTGTAGGTAATTTCCAACAGGTAAATGCTGAAATGCTGGAACATATGGAAAGAATTCATATGTGAGGAACCTCAGATGGTGAATTTGGGAAAGTGGACTCCACAGAGGTAAAGCCTAGAAAGTATGTCTATTGGTATCTGTTAGTAATAATGGACATTTTTTCAGGCTGAGCTGAGGCATGTAATAATACCTGGATTTGGCTTACCCTTAGCTGTGGGGTCCAAAGATGGCCCTGTATTCCTGGCCCACGTTCTCAATTATTAACTAATGCCCAGGGAATAAATTGGAAATTACAATCCATTTATAAGCCTCAGATTTTAAGCACTAAAAAGAATGAATATGACCTTAAAGGAAAGTTTAAATTAATTACAGAGACTAGCCATGGCTAGGTAAGCCTCCTCCACTTCACTCTCCTTCGAGCAAGATGTAGCCCTTATGTTAAAGGATTCAATCCCTTTGAAATACTTTAGTGTAGAACACCCCCTTGGGTTCCTAAAATTAGGACGGCTATATGAACAGAATTGTCTAACTACAATCTGCAGGCTTTACAACATATTCTTTGATATACCTATCCTTTGTTAACCAAAGCCCACCGGCCAGATAAGAAAAACTCCACCTGAAGGGGAGGGAGCAAGAAGATGATGGAAGAGCTGGGAAAAATCACAGCTCTCTCCAATCAAATACAGAGTTTGGATTTCAATGCTCTGTTTCTCCAAGTGACTCACAACGAAAAGGCAATTACTCAGAGAGATAAAGGAAGTGCAAAAAGAAAAGGAAAAAACTACAGACAGTAAAGTGGAAAGATCTTTCCCCCATCCTTTGTTGGTGATGGGGCTCCATGTTGTGCAGCTTAAGTGACGGGGTTTTGTGCCACGCTGCTTAAGTGCCCCCGGTCTGGCCCCTCTGAGGACCACACTCCCACAAGCATCCCAATTCTCCCAGGAGACTCCTAAGAGCTTGGCCAACCCATAATATACAAACAGAAATTTCAGAAGACAGAGCTGGAATAAAGACTCCCCTCACCCTCCCTGGAACAGCGCCTCTGCCTGGCTCGTACAATTAGCCCAGCCCAGTCAGGAGCAGTAGCAGCTGTCAACAGTGGCAAAGACCCTAGCCTCTCAGGGTGGCACCTCTGTCTTGCTGGTGTAAATAGCCTAGCCTAACCTGGAACATCAGCAGCAGCTGGCAATGGTGGCAAACCACCCAGAATTGGGGCACAATGCCTCTTGGCACTTTCTCAGACCAGCCTGGGTCGGCAGACTTAGCTGAGATGGGGACAGGTGCAGTGAACAAGTCCAGACCCGTGGTGGTTTGTGCCTCTCCATACTGACCTGCATAAGTGGCCCAGTCTAACCCGAGACAGCAGCAGTGGTTAACACCTGACTTTTGGTGGGTTGCCTGGCTTGCATAAGTGGCCCAGCTGATCCTAGGGCAGTGGCAGCAGCTGGGGCAGTGGCAGCAGCTGTGGCAGCAGCAGTGGCATCAATAGTGGCAGCGAACAACTCTGGACCTGTAGTGGGGTGTGGCGCCTCTCCATACTGGCTTGTATAAGCAGCCCATGGTTGCAAAGGTGGTGAACAACCCCAGATTTGAGGCAGGGTGTGGTACTGAGCAACCCCAGAAAAGCCTCATGACCTTTCCTACCTGGGCTGGCTTTGAACCTGAATACACAGATCTGAGCCTCCTGAGTAGCTAGAATTACAGGTATTCACACCAGTAGGGTCTTCCTCTTCCAACCCTCCTAACTTTTTCTAAAATAGATCATTTCTTAGTTCATACATGGAATTTAAGCAAATACAAGAGGATCGACATAATAGCCTGTATTCTATCTGAGCATAGTTGAATCTAACTAGTTCTCAATAACAAGGCATAAAGTAGAAGAAAACACATGGAAATTAAACAACACTCTGTTGAACAATACATGGATCACAGAAGAAATTAAAGAAGAAATTAAAAAGTTCCTACAATTCAGTGAAAATGAAGATACATCACAAAGAAACCAATGGGACACAGCGAAAGCAGTCCTGAGGGGCAGATTTATTGCTCTCAGTGCACACAACAAGAAAACATAGAACAAGTAAACGATCTTATGATGCAACTAAAACTGCTAGAGAAACAAGAAAAAATTGAACCTAAAGTTGCTAGACAGAAAGAGAACCGAAATAAGAGCTGAAATTAATGAGACAGAGACTATGAAAATTATAAATAAAATTAATTTTTAAAAGCTGTTTAAAAAAAGTCACTAAAACTGAGGGATCACTGGCAAGAGTAACTAACAAAATAAGGGAGGAGACCAAATCAATAATATCAGAGATACCACAGGAAAAATTACAACAAACATCCAAGAAATCAAAACAAATAATTCCAGACTCTACTCACAAAGGAACGAAAACCTAGCAGAGATGGATGAATTTCTACAGAAATACAAATTGCTATCCCACCCTTTCCTTTTCAGCCATTCTTCTCTACCATGTATGGGGGGTGGGGCAGCAGTTCGGTAAATAAACTTCTTTTCATGCCTGAATAGCGTCTGGTGTTCTCTTCATGGGCTACTTAATGAAACCTACCTATTTAATATACCTTACAAATGGTGCCATGACTGGGATGAGGTTTTTGAGTTGGAAATGCTAGAATTTCCTAACCACCCCTTTTCTGCAAACCAAACAGCCTTGAGACACCACGTGAGACTTTTCACCAATACCATTGCTGGCCTTCACATCCACGTCCACAGCACTTCTCTACTCTGGTGAATGAAATTACTCTCCACGGCTCTCTGTTGCTCAATCTCTGCTCAGATGTGGTGCCATTCCAGAGAGCTCCTATGGCCTTTAGCAGAAAAGACGGTCATCTCTGAAGCAGAGAATGCCTGGTTTGGAAGGCTTAGCCATTTCTCTCTATAGGGGTCTGGGGCAAGCCTGGACACCGCTTCTTCCTGGTCAGCTCTCCTTCACTCACCAGAATGACTAATACATTTAATGGGGTCCTGCGAATCATGCCTGAGCTGTGAAACCCCGCTGACATGCCTCCTGCACTCCCTGGATAGCCAGATGACCTATTTTTTTTTTTTTTTGCTGTTCTCAGATTTAGACAATTTATGCCTCTGCAATGGTACATGGTCAGAAGTCTCTTTACTTTTAGGCTCTCTTTGCTCTCTGTTATTCATGTCCAATTTTCTATATCTCTACAAATTTTTGGATTGTGCCCTAAAGAGTGCAACATGGACTGGTTCCCTGGGACCCCCTCTAGCTTCCCTCTCAAAGGTTAGCCAAACGAGGCCTGATTTTTTGTTAAGGCTTTCTTTGCATTTTTTTTTTTTAGAAATTCGCTATCTTCAGTTCGCTATCTCGGCCACATGGTGGGTTAAGGGTTTGGCCCCATCCAACCCTTACACCTCCACAAAAATTGCTACTCCTCCAACCATCTATTCTAATACACATTGCTAACAATTTGCTCTTTTCACAGACCCTGGAAACTGAGGCCCAACCATCTGATGTGCTTTGTTAGCAAAGATTTCTAAACACTGTTGTCAAAAATTTTAAGTTTTGAGTTTTGCCTTTTTTGTTTTGTGTTGTGTAGTCTAGTACTGACTATGTGATTCTAATATATTGGGCATATCTGTGCTAAGATTCTCACATATAACAAGTTTTGTCATTGCAGAATATTTGATCAATTCTTGATAAGGACCAGGTAAGCTCTACTTATTATATTTGATCTCCTTGTTGTTTTAATTGGAAATAACAAAGAGCTTTTTTGGAAAAGATTGCAGTGCAAGGCAGGCTGGGCTGAAAAATCCCTCAAACTCCATTTCCCAACTAACCTGCAAAGAACCAGGCTGGAAGCATGGGTCGAGCCTCTTATCTCTAACCAGGAAACACTACAAGTGGTACCATCACTCAAAATGGTAGAATACTAGCCTTGAGCAAAAATGCTCAGCGACAGTGCTCAGGCCTTGCATTCAAGCCTCCTTGAATGCCAACTAGGACTAACCATCCCAGCAACGAGCACCTAGACTCAGCCAGTCTGGGGAACAAAGGAACATGTAGAGGAGTAAGAGGAGATGATATCACATCAGCCACTTTGTGCCTGCCCTATCAAAATTAACCAGAGGCGGGACGTCAATAGAAGTAAGAAGACTTCCCATCTAATGTCTATACCAGTCTACCTTTCAACTGGACAGGAATTTATATTCTTAACTTTGTTAATTGACTTCTTCTCTATCTACTCGCCAGTTGTCAGAAGAAGGTAGGGCATTTCTAGCAACATTTTCAGCCCCAAGTCCTTCCTCTTGCCATTTATTTGCTCTCTAGTGTTTTTTTAGTCCCTCAATGCATCATGAGACATCTCCAGACTTCGTCCAAGAGACTTGCCTCCTCCAGACTTTATCTAAGGACTCAATGCCCAAGTGACAACTGTTGCCTTCTGTCTTCTACCAGACGGGACCACATATCAGTCTTTTACCCTTACTGTCAATGCCGCTTGCAAACAGGAAGTAGCCAGAGAGAATCTTCACCCTTTATCATAATTATCAAATGACTGGAATGTAAGTTCTGAACAGGGACACCTCCCTCCCTCTTGGCTAAGTTTCCACCCAATATCTGTTACATAGGTAACTGGCAGAACTGGAAGCAATCACCTTCCCCTGTTAGGTCACATCCTAGGCCACCTCTGGTCACATGCCTCAGATCTGAACTTCGGAGAGTTCCAGACCCTGAGGTCACATCCGGATCCAGTTTGGCCACAATTTTCTAACACCTGGCCACACCTCTTCCTGTCCTTGGACTAGATAAGTTTTGGATCAGAGGTGGGTTCACTCCCTTCCTTTTCAGTCATGCTTCTCCACCATGCATGGTGGGGGCAGCCTTTTGGTAAATAATTTTTTTTCCTGCCTGAAAAGAAAAGAAATACAAATGGCCCAAACAGAACCAAGAAGAAATAAATCAATTACAAATGTCAATAACCTACAATGAGATAGAAGAAGTAATAAGAAACCTTTCAACAGGAAAAGCCCAGGACCTGATGGATTCACTACAGAATTCTATAAGACCTTTAAAGAGGAGCTAATACCCATACTCCTCAAGCTCTTCAGAGAAATTGAAACAGAGGAAGTAATCCCAAACTCATTCTATGAAGCCAATATCACATTAATCCCCAAGCCAGGCAAGACCCAACAAAAAAAGAACTACACACTAATCTCTTTGATTAAGACAGATGCTAAGCTCCTCAATAAAATTGCAGCCAACAGAATCCAGAAACATATAAAAAAATCATACATTATGTCCAAATAGGCTTCATCCCAGAGATGCAGGGATGGTTTAACATATGTAAGTCAAAAAATGTAATCCATCATATCAACAGATCCAAGGTCAAGAACCACATGATTATCTCCATTGATTTGGAAAAGGATTTTGATAAAATTCAGCACTCATTCATGTTAAAAGCTCTGGAAAAAATAGGAATAGAAGGAACATTTCATAAGACAATAAAAGCCTTACATGTCAGATCAAAGCCAATATTGTTCTTAATAGGGAAAAACTACAAACAATTCCCCTAAAAACAGGAACAAGGCAAGGATGCCCAGTCTCTCCACTCCTCTTCAATATAGTTCTGTAATTTTTAGCCAGAGCAATAAGGCAAGAAAAATACATTGAAGGGATCCACATAGGAGAGGAAGAACATAAACTCTCTCTTTTTGCAGATGACATAATTTTATAAATTAATGATCCCTAAAGCTCCATCCACAAACACTTAGAGCTTATAAACCAAATTGGCAAAGTACCAGGACACAAAATTAACCCACAAAAATCAGTCGGCTTTCTGTAAACCAATTAAGTACAAACAGAAATGGACATCAAGGAAACAACTTCATTCACAATAACCTCAAAAAAAAGTATTTAGGAAGTAACTTAACCAAAGATCTAAAGGTTCTATTTCATGAAAACTATAAAAGCCTAAAAAAAGGAATCTTAGAGGATACCAGGAAATGGAAAGACTTCCCATGTTCCTGGATAGGCAGAATTAATATGGTGAAAATGGCCATACTGACAAAATTAATAAACACAGTCAATGCAATTCCCATTAAAATTCCAATGACTTACTTTACTGAAATAGAGAAAATAGTCCAAAAGTTCATATGGAACAACAAAAAACCTAGCATAGCCAAAACAATTTTAGGCAAAAGAAAGGATGCAGGAGTGATCATTTTACAGGATTTCAAGCTCTCCTATAGAGCCATAATAACAAAAATAGCTTGGTACTGGCACAAAAAGAGACCCAAAAATCAGTGAGACAGGTTAGAGGACCTAGAAATATAGCTGCATATGTACAGCCAGTTGATATTTGATAAAGGAGCCAAAGACATACGGTGGAAGAATCATAACCTCTTCAACTACTGGTGATGGGAAAACAGGCCACATGCAGAAAACGAAAAGTGGACCCTAGCCTATCACCATACACTAACATCAACTCAAAATGGATTAAAGACCTTAACACCAAGCCTGAAAATCTGAAACTATTGCAGGACTGAGTATGAGAGAGACTTGGACTTATAGGCAAGAGCAGGAACTTCCAGAACAGATTCCCAGGGTCACAACAAATTGGAGAATGACTCGATAAATGGGACTACCTTAAAATAAAGTTTCTGCACAGATAAAAATAGCAACCAAACTAGAAATAAAGCCAAATAATTGGGAAAAAATATTTACTAGCAATATATCAGACAAGGGTCTAATTTCCATTATATATGGTAAACTCAAGAAACTAACCCTTTACAAACCTAGCAAACCAATTTTGAAATGGTCAAGGGAGCTAAAGAGAGACTTCTCAGAAGAAGAGGTAAAAACGGCAAAGAAACACATGGGGAAATGTTCATCATCCCTGGCTGTAAAGGAAATGCAAATAAAAACAACTCTGAGATAACACCTTACCCCAATCAGACGGCCCAAATACTAAATTCAGCCAATGACAAATGTTGGAAGGGATGCAAAGAAAGAGAAGCATTACTGCATTGCTGGTGGGAATGTATACTAATGCAACCACTTGGAAAGAAGTCTGGAGGTACCTCAGAAAGCTAAATATCCACCTCTCCTATGAACTGGCCATACCACTCCGAGGCATCTACTCAGAACAACAGGCACCAGTATACAAAGACACACACACCTTTATGATTATTGCAGCACTGTTCACAATAGCCAAGATTTGGAAACAACCCAGATGAGCCACTACTGATAAGTGGATCAAAAAATTGTGGTACTTATATACAATGGAATGCTATGCAGCCATTAGATAGGACAAAATAATGACATTTGTAGAGAAATGGATGGAACTAGACCAAATTATCTGAGTGAGGTAAGCCAAGAATAAAGACACAAATGGCACAGGGTCTACCTGATATGTGGATTCTAAAGCCAAACGCAAGAAGGTATCACAAAGTAAACAGGACTCGAGAAACAAAGGACAGCCACTCTTTTTGTTATATCACCATTAATGCCTCCATGTTCTTGACTATGTAGATGGTAGAAATATGCACGCAATGGAGGGAAGCCAAGAGGAGGAATACAATAAGTGGGAAATGGAACAACATACAACAAAGGGGTCCATCAGCTGCACTGGACATAGAAGAAATATAACTAAGTATCCCAAACACAGTGATGGGAAGGTAGGAATGAGAGTGAAAGAGGGAAAGAGGGAATAGCTTACACTAAGCAAAAGGGAAAAAATGTAAACATCACCTGAGGTGGGAAAAATAATTTGGATTGACAAAGCTCATAGAATTAACAACCTTTAGACCATGATAACGATAATTTGCCTTGTCAAGGTTAAAATGTGTTTTTGACTTTAACTATCACAATTCCACAATATTGTGAAATATATGTAATCACCTATCTCAATTTTTACAAAAAAGTGTGAGAAGGGAAGGATTATGAGGGATGGGTGACAATGTTGTCAGACACCTTGTATTCATGTACTGTTTTGTAGAATGGGAACTTCTTTCTACAACTACTTAAAAATAATAACAATACAAAGTATTTTAAAAAATAAATAAACAGGATGGCAACAGATAAGTTCAAATATAAAATAAGAAATTAAATCCAATTGGAAGGCAAATTTCTTTGGGGAGAGTAATGTAGTTTATTCTATAGCAAGTCTCCTTCAGCAATAAATTCAAAAGCTAGACCTCAAGTAAGTGAAATAAACTAAGAAATGGAGATAAAAAAAAAAAAAAACTTCACACACTTTCTTTCCTGGGCAGCTGGTGTGGGAAAAAATTCATCATGCTTCTGAATTAGAACCAAAGTGCCAAGGACCATACTTGGTGGTGCTAGGACGAATATATAGAGAAGGCTGCAAGATGAACTGTTCAGAGACACTCAGATGATCACTTAAAGATAAGACTTACTAAGTGTTAATCTCTGCTAACTAGTGTGTTTCTATAATTTACTTGTTTTCTATTAAATTTACATTTTAAGCCTGTTCATTGGGTGGAGAGAAGGGAATTTTTAGGATTTGGTAAGAAGGAATCAAGGATTTGATTGGACATGAAAACCAGTGGGGGGTGTATAAAGCAGCGGTTCCCTAATAATCAGGAGGGCCCACTAATCAATGTGGCCCCATGTCCTGGCCCACTGGAGTGCATGGGACATACCACCAAAGGGCCAGAGTATGTTGTGGGAAGGGGTAGGATGTCATCCTCACATGATTAGCTGTGAAGAAGTGATTGGGGAACGGGCAGTTTGTGAAGTGATGGTTGAAAACTGTTAGTCAGGAGACCCACCGGAGTGATGGAGGGGTTCAACCTGTGTATACGCTGCATGGTCAGAGAAATGAAATTGGAGAAAATCAAGGGAAGGAAGTGGTGAGACAGCAGGAGGGGAAAGACTTGGGAGAAGAGGAATTTGAGGGAGAGTAGGAGGGAAAGTATGCCAATTGGCCACCAGGTCAGAGGAGTGTAGGCCTGTGGAGAAAAAGGAAGTGATGGAAGGGACAAGGAAAATGAAGGAAAGTCTATAAAGAAGGAGGGAGTAAGGGAAATGGACAAAGCCTTACCTATTGAAGTTTGGAGCTTTGGAGATGATAATTTGGGGAGTTGGTGCTTTGCAGACCAATTAACTATGTGTAGCTGCCCATTAGAGGTCTGAGATTTGGTTGTTGGGGCTGGCTTGTCACTGAGTGTACAGCCCAGGACAAGGTAAATGCAGGCCCATTTCAAGTGTAAATAAAGTTATTTTCAATGTGCCTCATTGGATTGTCTTGTGTTTTATGCATCATAAGTATACTAGTTCACATTAGTAGTCTCAAAGGCCACGAAATTTGTAAAATGTTATGAGGTCATAATCGGTTTGCACATCTGAATGGGACAGTGATGGCAATATGATGTCACAATATCAATTAATAATAATATCTTGATGTAATATTTAGTTGGTGATTCCATAATGGTGATGAGGTCACAATAGGTTTATGATGTCACAATTGGGTTGATGATGTCACAATGGCATGCTGGACTTCAATTTTCATTAACTCCCAATGAGAATATGATTTCAGAATGGGATTGTGAGATCTACAAAGTCATGCGTTGGCCCAAATGTGATGAACTCCCAACAGGTATGTGATATCACAGTGTAACACAATGCTCATGATATCTGACAGTAATGATACAATGTCCATGATAGGGTGCATTTCTAATATCACACATCATACCTGAAATATGAAGACAAAAACATTATGAGATCACAAAGGCCTATGTATCACAAGGACATCGTGTCAAAGTTATGAAGAAAGGACCGGTTAATGATGTCACACTGGTGATCCTGCCTCCAAGGGTTTGTAATATTACAATGGTATACTGATCTTAATTGTTAGAACCCAATGATTATATGGATAAACAACTGAACTTTGATGTCACAAAGGCCATATGCATTTTCAAAGGTGCTAAGAGGTCATAACCGATTGATATGTCACAATGTGATTGTGATGTCACAATGGCAATGTGATGCTGCAATAGGTTTGTGATATCAGGTTGGTAATGAGGTCACCCATGGAATAGTGATGTCACTACTAGTTTGTAATATTACATGTCTGATTTCAATTGCTACTAGTCTACAATGAGGACAAGAGTTCAAGGAAGGAGCTAGAAGTCCTAAAACCCATGACTTTTCTAACATGTGATGTCGTAATAGGTTTGTGAAAACAGAATGCACAGTGATATCACAATGTCATTGTGATGTCACAATATCATGTCATAATAATGTGTTAAGGAAGTTCAGAAGAAGATAGCTGAGGATTTTGGATTCGAAACAAGTGCTCACATAGAAAGCAGTTTTAGTGTTCCTGTGAACAGTCCTAGGCTAGAGAATCACACCCAAGTGTGCAATCACAGTACAAAGAGTATGGCCAGAGAGGGAAAATCCAGGCAAGGAAAGAGATCTGAGCACTTGCCAGTAGCCGTGGCTGTAAGGGTTGTGGTGGCAGCGGCAGCGGCCATAGACACCATACCTACAACAGAGAGTCCAGGACAAAGGAGCCAGACACAGTAGACTGGCAGATTCTACTCAACACCAGCAAGAACTGAAAAGGAGCAGATATATTCGTCCTGCAGATTTCAGACCAGAGAGGGTCCAGGAACCAAGATTCTGGCATGAGTAGAACCTTGACTTCCTCACTCCTTCTCAGGGAGCAGAGGTGGGAAGGCCGCCCTTACCCTCACCACCACTGGAGGTCTCCATCTTTGATACTGACAAAGGCCCGGTT